>NW_024721185.1:0-6478 GCF_018991925.1 Homarus americanus | reverse complement strand
ACTCAGTACCTATCCCCGTTGTGTCCTGAACTGCTGTAAAAACCTGTCACGTTAATGAAGACGTGAAAACTGAGACAGGCTTAAGTCTTCTCCTGAACGTGTATATGAGATTGCTTATTTGTGAATTAGTTTGTCATTTGCCCTTTATATTTACTTACATCTTAATTTTAAATAATATTAGTTACCTTGTAATGTGTTAAGGTTTTTATTGCTTGGTAAATATGATAGTGTTTGTTATTGATGATAATTATGGCTGAAGTTCTTCTTGGTTATTTTGGGTAAAACTTTCTAATCTACAGTTTTTGTTCGGGTGGGGTAAGTCGGGTAGGCAGTGGTGCTGGTGTCATGTTTGGTGTTGGTTGTGGTGGTGTTGGATGTGTGTCGTGTTTGGCCGTGGTGGTAGTGGTGGCGTGTGTCGTGTTTGGCGAGGCTGCTGCTTGCCACAACTGGTCACGTGACCCTCACATCTAGGTGGAGAGAGAGTGGGGGAGAGGGGCGACCACCCTATCGTACCTCATTTATGTCGTGAGTGTGGTTCTCGCATGAACACTTAAATGTTAAAATCAACTTGTGTAAATGGACGTATATTTCCGAGTACAAAGAAAAATATTCGTGTTGCATCATTCTACCGTTATGTTCCGAAACCTTAACAAGAATTTGGGTAAAGTGACAGTGAATCTTCGAGGTTTGAATCTGAACGGGGAACTTTACCCAAATTCTTCGTCTTGGGTTTTAGAACATAAGACGTGGTAGGTGTAACATGACTGTTTCTTTGACTGTATGGAGGGTTAAAAAACACACACACACACGTACACACGTACAGTACGTACATTCAACAAAAAATTTATATACCTCATGATCCGGTGGAATAAAAAATAAGCAATAACCTCAGACGCAATGATGTACTCTGTACTGGATAGGTTGGTACAGCCTCACCCAAAAGTTGGTTAACTCCCCCAGCCAGCTATTGCTCCAACTGCCTGCTTCAGATGTATGAACTTAAGTCTGTTACTTCGAACCTTTAGATTCATTCGTATCGGTTTCATGTTCTGGTTGGTACTGAGACAGTTTCAAACATCTGAAGCAGGCATTGCTGCAATAGCTGGCTGGGAGAGTTAACGAACTTTTGGGTGAGGCTGTACCTCTGTAGTAAATCCTTCCGAATAATAAATATTGATGTATTTGTTCATCACGCTGGTAAGAGTGTTGTAACCCTCAAGATCAATTACCACTTCATAATTATTGTGTATGGGAGAAAACCTTTAGAAAGATAGGTTGACTAAAGTAAATTGTGTATATACGTTATGTTTACTTTGTTTTTACCTTAATATATAGTAAGGTGCTATTAAATAAATATTTTTTGTTTTTCTGCTAATGACAATAGCTGCAGCAATAGGATCCGTCAAAAAACATCATGCAGGATGGAAGGCAAGAACATCAACGCCGAAATCTTAAAGTAAACGCGAGGTACAATTATCGTCCTTCAATACAAAAGGGTCTAAGCAACGCTGAGGTGACTCTCCTGACTGGTGTGACGAAGGCCACAATAGTGAAGTGTATAAGGCACTTTGGAGCAACTGACCAGGTCCTCGGCCGTAATGATCCAGGTGTTGACGGCCAGAAAATCAAGAAAATCGTTCAAAAATCAATCTGCCGCCACCACGGAGGACCGGATCAGTTCTCTAATGATACTCACTAAACTGACGCATATCTGCAACAATTATAGTTCAGCAGCATTGCGGCAACCGTGTAGCGTTAATTTTACCAGTAATATCGGTATAAATGTGAACTTTATCATATACACCAGCTAGTCATTTTTCCTTGTATAAGCCATCTAATGATACTGTACTATATCCAAATCTTTATTTACACGTATTATTAACCGTTTATATTTTGCATACAACCAAGATAGCACTACATACAGTACATAATGCATACGGACGAAATAAGATACAGAATTATCGTGAAATGCGATTTTACTTACACTGTCAAACAAGAGGAACAAGACTACCAATATTTGAACACCATAGGGAGGCGTTTTAAGTCTTTTCCCTATGCTTCAAATTGTTAGGTACGGTAGGGGTAGAGAGACTTTTTGGACCAGAGAAAGAGAGAGAGATATTATAACAAGTGGGAGATGAGCAGTGACTGGTATATTATATTGCATGCATCACCACCTTCCTTATATAATGCAGCACTTGCCAGGTGATCTTCCCCTCGTAGCCAAGTGATTTACAGCGCTATCGACCTCTAATGAGAGACCAGAGTGCATGGCAACACGCTCACACAAACACACTTTAGTATGATCAGTTTTCTTCTTTTAATGAAACGTCATAATGTTGGTGATGGAGACTGTCTACTTTATGTGTAATGCGACAATCTGCAATATAATATCCTTGTTCGTGATACAACGTGCTGTGTGGTGGTGTTGTGTGCCATGTTAGGTGGCACTACGTTATGGCCAAAATAAAGACTACTTGCCGTGTTGTGGTCTTATGACGCTACAATTGTGTTTATGTAGAAGTCTTAGCGTGAAATCCAATTATAACATTTAATGAAAAAGAGTAGCAAGTTGACTGACCTGGAATAATAACAGTATTACTGTACTGTGTTATACAAAATATTGTAAATTAATTTACCTGTGATTGTAAAGACTCGATAAACTTTGTTATTTTTAATGAACTTCGTATTATTGGTATAAAGTTTATTTGTCATTCTCTATTTTAATTTGTTTGGCTTGACAGTTGTTGCACATGGTGCTGTGTACCATCACCTAGTAACGGTGAACACACACACACACACACACACACACACACACACACACGCACGCACGCACGCACGCACGCACGCGCGCGCGCACGCACACACACATATCAATAGTGTGATAGTATCCTTTGTGGAAACAAATTTTAGTCAATCTACAGCACTTCAATTCAATTTTTCAATTTCAATTGTTTATTCCTTGATAGAGGAAGCGGGATCCTAGTGCTGTCACTAGGTACCCCTGTACAATAACACCAGAAGCATCTGGCAAGTGTGAAAAGTATATACAGTATAAATATTATAAAGGGGCTTACTAAAGCCTAAGGAAGGAAGGATATTCCTTTAACACATTATCAATGTTATTTACAAAATATCTGGCCATACAGCACTTCATTAATTATTTGTTTTCTGACTGGCCAAGCCAAGACGAGAGAGAGGGCGGGGCTATTAACGTTTCCGTAATGAAAAGACGTTAGTGAGTGGTGAGTATTGGCGAGGTCTCGTGTTATTCTCCCGCCCCAGTAAGCTTCCTGGTGCTCCACCCTGGTGCTCCTCCCTGGTTCTCCACCCTGGTACTCCTCCCTGGTGCTCCACCCTGGTGCTCCTCCCTGGTTCTCCACCCTGGTACTCCTCCCTGGTGCTCCTCCCTGGTGCTCCACCCTGGTGCTCCACCCTGGTGCTCCACCCTGGTGTTCCTCCCTGGTGCTCCTCCCTGGTGCTCCACCCTGGTGTTCCACCCTGGTGCTCCTCCCTGGTTCTCCACCCTGGTGCTCCACCCTGGTACTCCTCCCTGGTGCTCCACCCTGGTACTCCTCCCTGGTGCTCCTCCCTGGTGCTCCTCCCTGGTGTTCCTCCCTGGTGCTCCTCTCTGGGGATATTTAAGTAAATTTAGGACCAGTGATATTGCCCGTCAAACCAACACCTCAAATTTTCTACCAGTAAATAATGAGTATATCACTCCCTCCCCTCCTTCCTCCTGCTTGGTAATCCAGTGAACATTCCACATCATTTATTAAGTGGATGTAACTCGGGTTTTTAGAATGATTTATTTGATGCATTAGGGAGCAATATGGTCGTCTTACCTGACTGACTGACTGACTGACTATGGGTTTTCTGATGACTCATTACTGGCCCGACTGTTAACTTCGTAATGAAACACCGAAACTGGTTCTTGGTCCATCTATATCTGAACAAAGTTTCCTCTGTGATACAGCAAAACTTTCTACCTGACGCTAAATTTATATATAGATCGGCGGCGAAACATATTTCTTATAAATAATAACACAGGAACAAAATTACAGAGATACAGGTAGACTAATAGCCACGAATGCGCAGTTATGTAATAACGACGTGTTTCATTTACTTTGTAATACAGGGTGACAACAAATGATCATAATGATTTCAAATATTTATTATAAAGAAACTAACAATGGTAGAGCAAAAAGTAACATACACAACTACAAAGCTTTGTATATAGTTGTTTTTTTTTAAATGTGATATTCTGATATTCGGATTCTGTTTATATGAATAAACAATTACCCAATTATCTAACCGTTGGATAGGGGGGGGGGGCGGGGGGCATTAATTGGCAACCTCTTTCACCTGACCTCACTCCCCCTTGACCTTTTCCTTTGTTTCTATGTTAATTATGAAGTGTTTGTTCCACCAATGCCAACATCTTTGGATCAGTTGCAGAACAGGATCTAAAACGCTGTTCTTAAAGTTAAGGTCGATATGCTAGAAAATGATCACTATGTAGAGAAACAGAATTTCGTTTCGATGTTTGCCGAGCCAAATATAGATAAAGTTTTGTAATTATGTACGTTACTTTTTTTTGCTCTACTATTGTTAGTTTCTTTATAATAAATATTTGAAATCAGGAAGATCATTTGTAGTCACCTTGTGTTGACTATAAGCTAAATAGATATTTATGTTTATAGCGATAGTGAATACAAACCATTGTCACATATAATAATTCATTCTATAAATTTTTTCTACAGCGGCCATATTAACCTTATACCTGAAGTTGATAGTGTTATTTTAAATACCTGTGGTTGCTCACCTGTCAGTTTTTTTAGGTGTTAACTGGCATAATTCTCCCCTCAGGTAAGAACTGTCACGAGGTTAATTTTAGACCTGTCATCGTCTTAATCTTGTATATGTTATGATACCTCTTTATCTCTTACGGGTTTTGACTCAAGCAGTTTTAGGGGACGAAGACAGGGATATTTGCTTTGGTTCGTGCTTTCATTTATCTCCCTGTGTTCGTCCGTGGTTTCTCTGACCTCTCCTTGTGTCTGTTCGTGTTTTCACCTATCTATCTCCACCTGTGTCCGTCCGTGCGGTCATCTATCTCCGCATGTGTACGTGCGTGGTTTCATCTATCTCCCCCTGTGTCCGACCGTGCTTTCATCTATCGACCCCCTGTGTCCGCCCGTGCTTTCACCTACCTCTCCCCGTGTCCGTCCACGCTTTCATCTATCTCCACCTACAGTATGTCCGTCCGTCCGTGGTTTCTCTGACCTCTCCTTGTCTCCGTCCGTGCTTTCTCTGACCTCTCCTTGTCTCCGTCCGTGCTTTCACCTATCTCCCTGTGTCTGTCCGTGCTTTCACTTCTACGTTCGTGTGTTCATTCTTGGACTCGTCTCACCGTCCGTGAATCCGTGCCTTAGGTCGGGAGTTCTGAACACGATGGCTCGAACAAAGAGTTATAGAACATAACTATAATTGGTATACGATTATATGAAAACAAGATCTCTAAATGTGTGTATAATTAGCATCTTCTGCCATCAGGGTTATGAATTATGGTGTTATGGTATTAATTACAGTGCAGCATACCTGTAGAAGACCCCTTGTAGGCTTACGGGATCACTTGAAGCTTAGGCTCTGTTCCCAGCTTATCTCATCTGATGATTAAATACACGAACGCTACCTGGGAGGGGAGGGAAGGGTGGTTGGGTTGGGCTGGGCTGGGCTGGGTTGGGCTGGGTTGGGTTGGGTTGGGTTGGGTTGAGTTGGGTTGGGTTGGGTTGGGTTGGGTTGGGTTAGCGTTAGAGTGGTTAATCTTCAGGTGTAGAGCTGTAGTGAGGTTTTATGTTATGCATACACCGACAAACATGGCCAAATATTTTTCCATGAAGCTTAACACAAAACCTTACTGATACATTCGTCTTACCGGATCGAATGGGGCAACTTGTCACAAACTTTATCACACTGATGCTTACGTTCAGTGTGTAGGTCACTGGCATCACCATAAACAAATCACAGCTCATCTACACTACTGTGAAAGGAAGCCCACGTACACTAACCCTGTGGGCAGTAGAGGCGTGTGCTTGTATTTCACAACTAATCTTGTGTACATGTAGCTTTATACACCAACCCTCCGCATTGTATCTCATAACAATAGTAGCATTAATGTACTTACCCATAATTGGATAGACTCAAAACAGAATTGTCCCTAAATTTATATTTGTTGATCTCTAGTGTATGGTGTAGCCTTAAGTATGAGCTTGAAGAGTTTTGTTGTGAAACAGAGTAATGAATTATAACAAAAGTTACTTAGATAAAAAAAGGCGCGAGTAACACTGGCAGTTGGAGTATTTAAGGTAACAAAACTATTAATAGCGGGGCCAGGCGGAGGTAATGTATAGTTTGTTTACTTCACAGTAGTGATTCATTTATTAGTTGTGGTCAGTGTGTGCTGTAATCCGTCAAT
>NW_024721184.1:0-18903 GCF_018991925.1 Homarus americanus | reverse complement strand
GGCACCTGGGAGTGTAAGAAGGCACCTGGGAGGAGATGCACCCGGGAGTGTCGGAGGAGTACCTGGGAGTGTCAGAGGTGTACTTGGGAGCGTCAGAGGTGTACCTGGGAGTGTCTGAGGTGTACCTGGGAGTGTCTTGAGGTGTACCTGGGAGGTTGGGAGAGGTGTTCTTGGAGCAAGCCAGAGGTGCACTTGAGAGGTCAGAGAGGCACCTTGAGTGTCACAGAGCACCTGGGATTGTCAGAGGTGTACTGGCAGTGTCAGAGGTGTAGCTGGGTGTGTCAGAGATGTACCTGGGAGTGTCAGAGGTGTATCTGGGAGTGTCGGACGTGCCTGGGAGTGTCAGGCGTGTACCAGGGAATGTCAGTGTGAGGCCTCTGGAGGCCAGAGGTGTACCTTGGAGTGTCAGAGGTACCTTGAGGCCGAGGTACCCTGGGAGGCCGAGTAAAAATCTGGGAGTGCCAGAAGGCACCTGGGAGGAGAAGTGCACCTGGGAGCAAGTCGAAGGTGTACCTGGGAGGTAGGAGGTGTACCTGGCAGAGTCAGCGGTGTACCTGGGAGTGTCAGAGGTGTACCAGAATGCTTGTGAGCACCTGGGAGCAAGCCAAAGGTGTACCTGGGAGTAACAGAGGTGTACCTGGGAGTGTCAGAGGTGTACCTGGGAGTGTCAGAGGTATTCTGGGAGGCCAGAGAGGTGTACCTGGCAGGCCAAGGGAAACAGGAGTGCTGCAGAGTACCTGGGAGTGTTTCAGAGATGTACCCTTGAGTGTCAGAGGTAAAATGGGAGTGTCAGAAGGTACCTGGGAGCAAGCGTGGAGGTGTACCTGGGAGTGTCGGAGGTGTACCTGGGAGCATGAAGTGTACCTGGGAGGTCGGAGGTACCTGGGAGTGTCGGATGTGTAGCTGGCAGGGGAGTCAGCTGTGTACCCAGGAGGTCAGAGGCAACAGGGAATGTCAGTGGAGCCTGGGAGTGTCAAAGGTGTACCAGAGTGTCAGAGGTGTACCTGGGAGTGTCAGGAGGTGCACCTGGGAGTGTCAGAGGTGTACCTGGGAGGCCAGAGGTGTACCTGGCAGTGTCAGGGGTGTACCAGGGAGGTCAGCAGAGCACCTGGGAGTGTCAGGAGATGTACCTCGGAGTGTCAGAGGTGTACCTGGGAGTGCTGAGGTGTACTCTGGGAGTGTCAGAGGTGTACCTGGGAGTGTCGGAGGTGTACCTGGAGTGTAAGAAGGTACCTGGGAGCAAGTCGGGAGGTGTACTGGGAGCAAGCCGGATGTGTACCTGGGAGCAAGTCAGAGGTGTGTGAATGGTGAGTGTCAGGAGGTGTACCCAGGAGGCCAGGCAGGGACGGGAGTGTCTGACGGGTACCTGGGAGTGTCAGAGGTGTGTTTGGGAGGCCAGAGGAAAGACGGAGGCTGAGGCACTCTTTGAGTGACTGAGTGTGCAACTGGCAGTATCTGAGGTGTACCTGGCAGTGTCAGCGTGGTGTACCTGGGAGTGCTGAAGCGGTACCTGGGAGGTTAGGCGTGTATCAGGAAATGACAGAAGAGTACCCATGAGTGTCAAAGGTGTACCTGGGAGGAGAAGTGTACCTGGGAGGATAAAACAGGGAGTGTCAGAGGCCCAGGGAGTGTCACAGGAGGCCTGGGAGGTGAGGTGAGGAGTACCTGGGAGTGGGAGAGGGGTACCCAGAGTATCTGAGGCACTTGGGAGGTTGGGGAGGTGTACCGGGAGCAGCCTGAGGTGGGCCTGGGAGTATCAGAGGTGTACCTGGGAGAGTCAGAGGTGGGAATGACAGGGGTATACCAGGGAGTGCCAGTGAAGTACCTGGGAGCCCCAGAGGTGTACCTGGGAGCATCGGGAGGTGTACCTGGAATATCGGAGGTTACCTGGGAATATCGGAGGTGTTCCAGGAGGCAAGCCGAGAGATGTACTCTGGGAGTCTTAGAGGTGAACTTCAGGGAGTGTCAGGAGTGAGCACCTGGGAGAGTCAGGAGAGGTGTACCTGGGAATGTCAGGGGTATACTCAGGGAGTGTCAGTGGTAAGCACCTGGGAGTGTCAGAGGTACCAGAGAATGTCAGTGGAGCACCTGGGAGCAAAGGTACCTGGAGTGTCAGGAGGTGTACCTGGGAGTGTCAGAGGTGTACTGGAGTGTCAAAGGTGTACCTGGGAGCAACAATGGCAAAATGGTAGTGTCAGGGGTGTACCAGGGAGTGTTGCGTGGAGACCTGGGAGGTCAGAGATGTACCTGGGAGCAAGAGGTACCTAGGAGCAAGTTGGGAGGTACCTGGGAGTGTTGGGAGGTGTACCTGGGAGTGTGGGCAGGTACCTGGGAGTGTCGAGATGTACCAGAGTGTCGGAGGTGTACCTGGGAGTGTCAGAGAGGTGTACTTGGGAGTGTCAGAGGCAATGGGAGTGTCAGCGGTGTACCTGGGAGTATCTGAGGTGTACCTGAGCAAGTCAGAGGTGTGCCTGGGAGGTCAGAGGCAAAACTTGAGGAGTGTCAGAGGTGCACCTTGGAGGACTGGAGGTGTACCTGGGAGTGTCTGAGGTACCTGGCAGTGTCTGAGGTGTAACTGGCAGTGTCTGGAGGTGTACCTGGCAGTGCCGGGGCGGTGTACCTGGGAGTGTCAGCGGTTTACCTGGGAGTGTTAGGACGTATCAGGAGCAGACAGAGAGCACCCAGGAGTGTCAGGTGTACCTGGGAGGTGAGAAGTGTACCTGGGAGGTCTGGGGGTGTACCTGGGAGTGCCAGAGGTGTACCTGGGAGCCAGGGGTGTACCTGGGAGCAACAGAGTTGTACCTGGGAGGTCAGAGGCACCTGGGAGTGTCAGAGGTGTACCAGGGAGGCTGAGGTGGCCTGGGAGTGTCGGAGGCACTGGGAGTGTCTGGTGTATCTGGGAATATCTAAAACCTGGGAGTGTCTGAGGTGTACCTGGGAGTGTCAGAGGTGCACCTGGGAGTGTCAGAGGTGTACCTGGGAGTGTTGTAAGCCAAAACAGGAGTGTCAGTGAGTACCTGGGGAGGTCAGAGGTGTACCTGGGAGTGTCAGGAGGTGTACATGGAGTGTCAGAGGCGTACCTGGCAGTGTCAGCGGTTACCTGGGAGCATCAGAGGTTTACCGTATCAGAGGTTTACCTGGGAGGTTGGCGGGTGTACCTGGGAGTGTCAGAGGTGTACCTGGAAGTGTCAGAGGTGTACCTGGGAGGTTGTACCAGGAGGCATCAGTGGATACCTGGGAGTGTCAGAGATGTACCTGGGAGTGTCAGAGGTGAACTGGAGTGTCAGAGGTGTACCTGGGAGTGTCAGAGGTGTACCTGGGTGTCGGAGGTGTACCTGGGAGTGTAAGAAGTGTACCTGGGAGTGTCGGGAGATGTACCTGGAGTGTCGGAGGAGCACCTGGGAGTGCAGAGGTACTTGGGAGTGTCAGAGGCCTGGGAGTGTCTGAGGTGTACCTGGGAGTGTCTGGAGGTGTCCTGGGAGTGCCAGAGGTGTTCCTGGGAGGTCAGAGGCACTTGAGAGTGTCAGGAGGTGCACCTTGAGTGACTGAGGTGTACCTGGGAGTGTCTGAGGTGTATCTGTGTTAGCGGTGTGCCTGGGAGCAAGCAGGTGTACCTTGGAGTGTCAGAGGTGTACCAGGGAATGTCAGTGAGTACCTGGGAGTGTCAGAAGTGTACCTGGGAGGTCAGAGGTGTACCTGGGAGTGTCAGAGGTACCTGGGAGTGTCAGAGGTGTACCAGGAGTGTCAGAGGTGTACCTGGGCGTGTCGGAAGTGTACCTGGGAGTGTCTGGGTGTATCTGGGAATATCTGGGGTGTACCTGGGAGTGTCTGAGGTATATGGGAGTGTCAGAGGTGAACCTGGGAGGTCAGAGGTGTACCTGGGACTGTCAGGGTGTACCAGAGTGTCAGTGGAGTACCTGAGTGTCAGAGGTGTACCTGGGAGCGTCGGAGGTGTACAGAGTGTCAGAGGTACCTGGCAGTGTCAGCGGTGTACCTGGGAGTGTAAGGAGGTGTGCCTAGGAGTGTCTGAGGTACCTGGGAGGTCTGAGGTACCTGGGAGTGTCTGAGGTGTACCTGGGAGTATCAGAGGTGTGCCTGGGAGTGTCAGAGGTGCACTTGAGAGTGTCAGAGGCACCTGGAGTGACTGAGGTGTACCTGGAGTGTTCGAGGTGTACCTGGCAGTGTTCGAGGTGTACCTGGCAGTGTCAGCGGTGTACTTGGGGTAAGCCAGAGGCCTGGGAGTGTCAGGGGTGTACCAGGAGTGTCAGGTGGAGTACCTGGGAGTAAGCAGAGGTGTACCTGGGAGTGCTTGGGAGGTGCACCTGGGAGCAAGCCGAGGTGTATCTGGGAGGCCGGACGGGGTACCTGGGAGTGTCAGAGGTACCAGGAATGTCAGGTGGAGTACCTGGGAATGTCAGGAGGTGTACCAGGAGTGTCAGAGGTGTACCTGGGAGCAAGTCAGAGGTGTACCCAGAGTGTCAGGAGGTGCACCTGGGAGTGTCGGAGGTGTACCTGGGAGTGTAACAGAAGGCACCTGGGAGTGTGTCAGCGTGCACCTGGGAGTGTCTGAGGCAGTGTACCTGGGAGCGTCAGGAGGTGTGCCTGGGAGTGTCAGGAGGTGCACCCTGGAGGGTCTGAGGTGTACCTGGGAGTGTTTGAGGTGTACCTGGGAGCAGCAGAGGTGTATCAGGAGGACAGAGGAGTACCTAGGAGTGTCAGAGGTGTACCTGGGAGAGAGAGAATGTACCTGGGAGTATGTCTGCGGTGTAACGGGAGTGTCAGAGGTGTACCTGGGAGCAATAGGGGTACCAGGAGTGTCAGTGGGAGTACCTGGGAGCAAGTGTTTGAGGTGTACCTGGGAGTGTCAGAGGTACCTGGGAGTGTCAGAGGTGTATCTGGGAGTGTCGGACGTGTACCTGGAGCAACAGAGGTGTACCAGGAATGTCAGTGGAGTACCTGGGAGTTTCAGAGGTACCTGGGAGTGTCAGAAGTGTACCTTGGAGTGTCAGGAGGTGTGGCCTGGGAATGTCAGAGGCACACCAGGAGTGTCAGAGGTACCTGGGGAGTGTCGGAGGTGTACCTGGGAGG
Source organism: Homarus americanus (assembly GCF_018991925.1). NCBI lineage: Eukaryota > Metazoa > Arthropoda > Malacostraca > Decapoda > Nephropidae > Homarus > Homarus americanus. The sequence goes on along the minus strand of NW_024721184.1, from coordinate 13,815 downwards.
TCTGGGGTGTATCTGGGAGTATCTGGGATGTACCTGGGAGTGTCTGAGGTGTACCTGGGAGCACAGAGGTGTACCTGGGAGTGTCAGGGGTGTACCAGGGAGTGTCAGAGGTGTACCTGGGAGTGCCAGAGGTGTACCTGGGAGGCCGGAGGTATTCAGTGAGTGTGAGAGGTGTACCTAGAAGTGTCTGAGGTGTACCAGGAGTGCCAGAGGTGGGCCTGGGAGGCCTGAGGTGTGGCCTGGGAGTGCTCTGAGGTGTACCTGGGAGCAAGTTAGGGGAAACCAGAGTGAAAGAGGTGTACCTGGGAGTGTCAGAGGTGTACCAGGAGCGTCAGAGAATACTCAGGAGGTCAGAGGTACCTGGGAGGCCGAGGTACTCTAGGAGTATGGAGGTTTACCTGGGAGTGTCGGAGTTGTACCTGGGAGCAAGTCGGAGGCGGAACTGGGAGTGCCAGAGGTGTACCTGGGAGATCAGAGGTGTACTTGGGAGTCAGGGGTGTACCAGGGAATGTCAGGGCAAACCAGTGAGTGTCAGTGAAGTACCTGGGAGTCTCAAAGGTGTACCTGGGAGTACGGAGGTGTACTTGGGTATAATGGAGGAAAAAACAGGAGTGTCAGAGGTACCTGGGATTCTCAGAGGTGAACCAGGAGTGTCAGAGAAGGCCTGGGAGGCTGAGGTGCACCAGGGAGTGCTGGGTGAAGTAGCCTGGGAGACGGGAGGTGTAACATGGGAATATCGGGAGGTGTGGCCTGGGAGGCTGAGAGGTCTATCTGGAGTAAGCCGGACGGGTACCTGGGAGGCCAGAAGTGTACCAGGAACGTCGGGGGTGAGTACTTTGGGAGTGTCAGGCAGGTACCTGAGTGTCAGAGGTGTACCTGAGCAACAGAGAGGTGTACCTGAGAGGTCAGAGCAGGCCTGGGAGCAAGGAGGTGTACCTGGGAGTTTGGAGTGAAGGGCCTTGGGAGTGTCGGAGGTGTACCTGGGAGTGTCGGAGGTGTACCTGGCAGAGTCAGCTGTCTGTACCTGGGAGTATCAGAGGTGTACCAGGAATGTCAGTGAGTACCTGGGAGTGTCAAAGGTGTACCTGGGAGTGTCAGAGGTGTACCTGGGAGTGTCAGAGGTACCTGGGAGTGTCGGGGAGGTACCTGGGAGTGTCAGAGGTGTACCTGGGAGTGTCGGGGGTGTACCAGGAGTGTCAGTAGAGTACCTGGGAGTGTCAGAGATGTACTGGGAGGTCAGAGGTGTACCTGGGAGTGTCAGGAGGTGTACCTGGGAGGTCAGAGGTGTACCTGGAGTGTCAGAGGTGTACCTGCAGTGTCAGGGTGTACCAGGGAGGTCAGTAGAGTACCTGGGAGTGTCAGGAGATGCACCTTGGAGTGTCAGAGGTGTACCTGGGAGTGTCAGAGGTGTACCTGGGAGTGTCAGGGGTGTACCAGGGAGTGTCAGTGAGAATACCTGGGAGGTCAGAGGTGCCTGGAGTGTCGAGGTGTACCTGGGAGTGCCAGAGGTGTACCTGGGAGTGTCAGAGGTGTACCTGGGAGTGTCAGGTGTACCAGGGAGTGTCAGAGTGTCCTGGGAGGTCAGAGGTGTACCGGAGTGTCAGAGGTACTGGGAGGTCAGGAGGTACCTGGGAGTGTCAAGGTGTACCTGGGAGTGTCAGAGGTGTACCTGGGAGGTCAGAGGTGTACCTGGGCAGTCAGAGGTGTACCTGGAGTGTCAGAGGTGTACCTGGAGAGCAGGGGGTGTACCAGGGAGTGTCAGCAGAGTACCTGGAGTGTCAGAGATGTACTCGGAGGTCAGAGGTATACCTGGGAGTGTCAGAGGTGTACCTGGGAGTGTCAGAGGTGTACCTGGGAGTGTCGGAGGTGCCTGGGAGTGTAAGAAGTGTACCTGGGAGTGTCGGAGGTGTACCTGGGAGTGTCGGATGTGTACCTGGGAGTCTCAGAGGTGTACCTGTGAGTGTCAGAGGTGCCCAGGAGTGTCAGCAGTACCTGGGAGTGTCTGAGGTGTACCTGGAGTGTCAGAGGTGCTCAGACAGGTGACTTGGAGTGTCAGAGGCACCTGGAGTGACTGAGGTGTACCTGGGAGTGTCTGAGGTACCTGGCAGTGTCTGAAGTACCTGGGAGTGTCTGGAGGTGTACCTGGCAGTGTCAGCGGTGTACCTGGGAGTGTCAGGGCGGTGTACCTGGGAGTGTCAGAGGTGTACCTGGGAGGTCAGAGGTGTACCTGGGAGGTCTGAGGGCACTGGGAGTGTCAGAGGTGTACCTGGGAGTGTCTGAGGCAACGGGAGTGTCTGATGTGTACCTGGGAGTATCAGGGGAGAACCTAGAGTAAAGAGGTGTACCTGGGAGTGTCAGAGGTAGCCAGGGAGGTCTGAGGTGTACCTGGGAGTGTCAGAGGTACCTAGGAGTATCGGGAGGTTTACCTGGGAGTGTTGGAGTTGTACCTGGGAGTGTCGGAGGCGTGACCTGGGAGTGTCAGAGGTGTACCTGGGAGTATCAGAGGTGTACCTGGGAGAGTCAGAGGTGTACCTGGAATGTCAGGGGTATACCAGGGAGTGTCAGTGAAGCACCTGGGAGTTCAAAGGTGTACCTGGGAGTATCGGAGGTGTACCTGGGAACACGGGAGGTACCTGGAATATCGGAGGTGTACCAGGGAGGTCAGAGATGTACCTGGGAGGCTCAGGTGAACCAGGAGTGTCAGGAGAGTACCTGGGAGTGCTGAGGTGCACCAGGGAGTGTCAGTGAAGTACCTGGAGTCTCAAAGGTGTACCTGGGAGTATCAGAGGTGTACCTGGGAACAGCGTGAGGTACCTGGAATATCGGAGGTGTACCTGGGAGTGTCAGGGTGGTGACTTGGGAGTGTCGGAGGTGTACCTGGGATGTCACAGGAGCACCTGGGATTGTCAGGGAGGTACCTGGCAGTGTCAGAGGTGTAGCTGGTGTGTCAGAGATGTACCTGGGAGTGTCAGAGGTGTACCTGGGAGTGTCGGACGTGTACCTGGGAGTGTCAGAAGTGTACCAGGGAATGTCAGTGGAGTACTTGGGAGTGTCAGAGGTGTACCTGGGAGTGTCAGGAGGTGTACCTGGGAGGTCAGGAGGTGTACCTGGGAGTGTCAGAGGTGTACCTGGGAGTGTCGGAGGTACCTGGGAGTGTGAGGTGTACCTGGGAGGTCGGAGGTGTACCTGGAGTGCCGGGAGGTACCTGCAGAGCTGGCGGTGTACCTGGGAGTGTCAGAGGTGTACCAGGAATGTCAGTGGAGTACCTGGGAGGCCGGGAGGTACCTGGGAGTGTCAGAGGTGTACCTGGGAGGTCAGGAGGTGTACCTGGGAGTGTCAGAGGTACCTGGGAGTGCCGAGGTACCTGGCAGTGTCAGCGGTGTACCAGGGAGTGCTGGGCAGAGTACCTGGGAGTGTCAGAGATGTACCTGGAGTGTCAGAGGTGTACCTGGGAGTGTCAGAGGTGTACCTGGGAGTGTCGGAGGTGTACCTGGGAGTGTCGGAGGTGTCCTGGAGGTACAGGCCTGGAGATGGAGGTGTACCTGGGAGTGTCGGATGTGTACCTGGGAGTGTCAGAGGTACTTTGAGTGTCAGAGGTGTACCTAGGAGTGTCAGCAGTGTACCTGGGAGTGTCTGAGGTGTACTGGGAGGTCAGAGGTGCCTGGGAGTGTCAGGAGGTGCACTTGAGTGTCAGAGGCACCTTGGAGACTGAGGTGTACCTGGGAGTGTCTGAGGTGTACCTGGCAGTGTTCAAGTGTACCTGGCAGTGTCTGGAGGTGTACCTGGCAGTAGCAGGTGTACCTGGGAGTGTCGAAGGTACCTGGGAGTGTTAGACGTATCAGGGAGTGACAGAAGAGTACCTAGGAGTGTCAAAGGTGTACCTGGGAGTGTGAGAAGTGTACCTGGGAGTGTCTGGGTGTACCTGGGAGTGTCAGAGGTACCTGGGAGTATCAGAGGTGTACCTGGGAGTGTCAGAGGTGTACTGGGAGGTGGGGAGGTTTACCTGAGGTCAGAGGTGTACCTGGGAGGTCAGAGGTGTACCCAGGGAGTGTCTGAGGGCACCTGGGAGTGTCAGAGGTGTACCTGGGAGTGTCTGAGGTGTACCTGGGAGTGTCTGATGTACCTGGGAGTCAGGGGAGAACCAGGAGGAAAGAGGTGTACCTGGGAGGCCAGGAGGTGTACCTGGGAGTGTCTGAGGTGTACCTGAGAGGTCAGAGGTGTACCTAGGGAGTATCGGGAGGTCACCTGGGAATATCGGAGGTACCTGGAATATGGGAGGTGTACCAGGAGTCAGAGATGTACCTGGGAGTCTCAGAGGTGAACCAGGGAGGTCAGAGGATACCTGGGAGCAAGCTGGTGAAGTACCTGGGAGTCTCAAAGGTACCTAGAGTATCAGAGGTGTACCTGGGAATACGGGAGGTGTACCTGGGAATATCGGAGGTGTACCTGGGAGTGCTGGGAGGTACTTGGGAGAGTCGGAGGTGTACCTGGGAGTGTCGGAGGTACTGGGAGCATGGAGGGTACCTGGGAGTGTCGGAGGTGTACCTGGGAGTGTAAGAAGTGTACCTGGGAGTGTGGGAGGTACCTGGGAGGTCGGATGTGTACCTGGGAGTGTCAGAGGTGACAGAGTGGGGGAGGTGTACCTAGGAGTGTCAGCAGTGTACCTGGGAGTGTCTGAGGTGTACCTGGGAGGTCAGAGGTGTGCCTGGGAGTGTCAGAGGTGCACTTTGGAGTGTCAGAGGTGCACCTTGGAGTGACTGAGGTGTACCTGGGAGTGTCTGGAGGTGTACCTGGCAGTGTCTGAAGTGTACCTGGCAGTGTCTGAGGTGTACCTGGCAGTGTTAGGGTGTACCTGGGAGTGTCAGAGGTGTACCTGGGAGTGTCAGAGGTACCTGGGAGTGTCAAGGTACCTGGAGTGCCAGAGGTGCATGGTAGTGTCAAGGGGTGTACCAGGAGTGTCAGTAGAGTACCTGGGAGGTCAGAGATGTACCTTGGAGTGTCAGAGGTGTACCTGGGAGTGTCAGAGGTGTACCTGGGAGGTCAGAGGTACCTGGAGTGTCGGAGGTGTACCTGGGAGTGTAAGAAGGTACCTGGGAGGTCGGAGGTGTACCTGGAGTGTCGGATGTGTACCTGGGAGTGTCGGAGGTGTACCTGGGAGTGTAAGAAGTTTACCTGGGAGTGTCGAAGGTTTACCTGGGAGGTCGGATGTGTACTGGGAGTGTCAGTGGTGTAGCTGTGAGTGTCAGAGGTGTACCTAGGTGTCAGCAGGTACCTGGGAGTGTCTGAGGTACCTGGGAGTGTCAGAGTTGTACCAGGAGTTTCAGAGGTGCACTTGGAGTGTCAGAGGTGCACCTGAGTGACTGAGGTGTACCTGGGAGTGTCTGAGGTGTACCTGACAGTGTCTGAAGTGTACCTGGCAGTGTCTGAGGTGTACCTGGCAGTGTTAGCGGTGTACCTGGGAGTGTCAGCGTACCTGGGAGTGTTAGACGTGTATCAGGAGTGACAGAAGAGTACCTAGGAGTGTCAAGTGTACCTGGGAGTGTGAGAAGGTACCTGGGAGTGTTCAGGGTGTACCTGGGAGTGTCGGAGGTGTACCTGGGAGTAAGAAGGTACCTGAGTGTCGGGAGGTACCTGGAGTGTCGATGTGTACCTGGGAGTGTCAGAGGTGTACTCAGGAGTGTCAGAGGTGTACCTAGGAGTGTCAGCAGGTACCTGGGAGTGTCTGATTTGTACCTGGGAGTGTCAGAGGTGTGCCTGGGAGTGTCAGAGGTGCACTTGGGAGTGTCAGAGGTGCACCTTGGAGTGACTGAGGTGTACCTGGAGTGTCTGAGGTACCTGGCAGTGTTCGAAGAGTACCTGGCAGTGTCTGAGGTGTACCTGGCAGTGCTGCAGTGTACCTGGGAGTGTCATGGTGTACCTAGGGAGTAAGACGTATCAGGGAGTGACAGAGGAGTAGCTAGAGTGTCAATGTGTACCTGGGAGTGTGAGAAGTGTACCTGGGAGGTCTGGGTGTACCTGGGAGTGTCAGTGTACCTGGGAGTGTCGAGGTACCTGGGAGTGTCAGAGGTGTACCTGGGAGTATCAGAGGTACCTGGGAGGTTGGGGAGAAACCAGGGAGTGAAGAGGTGTACCTGGGAGTGTCAGAGGTGCCAGGGAGTGTCTGAGGTGTACCAGGGAGGTCAGAGATGTACCTGGGAGTCTCAGAGGTGAACCAGGAGGCCAGAGAGCACTGGGAGGCTGAGGTGCACCAGGGAGTGTCAGTGAAGTACCTGGGAGTTCTGGAAGGTGTACCTGGGAGCATCAGAGGTGTCCTGAAATATCGGAGGTGTACTGGGAATATCGGAGGTACCTGGAGTGCTGGGGAGGTGTAACTTAGAGTGTCAGAGGTGTACCTGGGAGTGTCGAGGTGTACCTGGCAGTGCCGGAGGTACCTGGGAGTGTGAGAAGGTACCTGGGAGTGTCGAGGTATATGGGAGGTCGGAGGTACCTGGCAGAGTCAGATGGTACCTGGGAGTGTCAGATGTACCAGGAATGTCAGGAGTACCTGGGAGTGTCAAAGGTGTACCTGGGAGTGTCAGATGTGTACCTGGGAGGTCAGAGGTGTACCTGGAGTGTCAGAGGTGTACCTGGGAGTGCCAGAGGTGTACCTGGCAGTGTCCTGGGTACCAGGGAGTGTCAGTAGAGTACCTGGGAGTGTCAGAGATGTACCTGGAGTGTCAGAGGTGTACCTGGGAGTGCTGGGAGGTGTACCTGGGAGGTCAGAGGTGTACCTGGGAGTGTCGGAGGTGTACCTGGGAGTGTAAGAAGTGTACCTGGGAGTGGAGGTGTACCTGGGAGTGTGGAGTGTACCTGGGAGTGTCAGAGGTGTACCTAGGAGTGTCAGAAGTGTACCTGGGAGTGTCTGAGGTGTACCTGGGAGTGTCTGAGGTGTACCTGGGAGTGTCAGAGGTGTGCCTGGGAGTGTCAGGAGGTGCACTTGGGAGTCAGGAGGTGCACCTGGAGTGACTGAGGTGTACCTGGGAGTGTCTGAGGTACCTGGTAGTGTCCGAAGTGTACCTGGCAGTGTCTGAGGTGTACCTGGCAGTAACAGCGGTGTACCTGGGAGTGTCAGGGCGGTGTACCTGGGAGTTAGACGTATCAGGAGTGACAGAAGAGTACCTAGGAGTGTCATAGGTGTGCCTGGGAGGGTACCTGGGAGTGTCTGGGTACCTGGGAGTGTCAGAGGTGTACCTGGAGTGTCAGAGGTGTACCTGGGAGCCAGAGGTGTACCTGGGAGTGTCAGAGGTGTACCTGGGAGGTCACAGGAGTACCTGGGAGTGTGAGAGGTGTACCTGGGAGTGGAGAGGTGTACCTGAGTGTCTGAGGGTACCTGGGAGTGTCGGGAGGTGTACCTGGGAGGTCTGAGGTGTACCTGGAGGTCTGATGTGTACCTGGGAGTGCCAGGGAGAACCAGGGAGTGAAAGAGGTGTACCTGGGAGTGTCTGAGGTGTACCAGGGAGTGTCTGAGGTGTACCTGGAGGCTGGGAGGTACCTAGGAGTATCGGAGGTTTACCTGGGAGTGTCGGAGTTGTACCTGGGAGTGTCGGAGGCGGACCTGGGAGGTCAGGAGGTGTACCTGGGAGCATCAGAGGTACCTGGGAGAGTCAGAGGTGTACCTGGGAATGTCAGGGGCATACCAGGAGTGTCAGTGAAGTACCTGGGAGTTCCCAGAGGTGTACTGGGAGTATCGGGAGGTGTACCTGGGAATACGGGAGGTACCTGGGAATGAAGGTGTACCAGGGAGCCAGAGATGTACCTGGGAGTCTTAGAGGTGAACCAGGAGTGCGGGGTACCTGGGAGGCAGAGTGTACCAGGAGTGTCAGTGAAGTACCTGGGAGTCTCAAAGGTACCTGGGAGTATCAGAGGTGTACCTGAATGGAGGTGTACCTGGGAATGGAGGTAATTGGGAGTGTCAGAGGTACCTGGGAGGTCGAGGTGTACCTGGGAGTGTCAGCAAGAGTACCTGGGATTGTCAGAGGTGTACCTGCAGTGTCAGAGGTGTAGCTGGGAGTGTCAGAGATGTACCTGGGAGTGTCAGATGTATCTGGGAGTGCTGACGTGGGAGGTCAAGTGTACCAGGGAATGTCAGTGAGTACTTGGGAGTGTCAGAGGTGTACCTGGGAGTGTCAGAGGTGTACCTTGGAGTGTCAGAGGTACCTGGGAGGTCAGAGGTGTACCTGGGAGTGTCACCTGGGGTGAGAAGTGTACCTGGGTGTCGGAGGTTCCTGGGAGTGTCGAGGTGTACCTGGCAGTGTCAAAGGATACCTGGGAGTGTCAGTGTACCAGGAAATTCAGGGAGTACCTGGGAGTGTCAAAGGTGCACCTGGGAGGTGTACCTGGGAGTGTCAGAGGTACCTGGGAGTGTCAGTGTACCTGGGAGTGTCGAGTGTACCTGGCAGTGTCAGGTGCACTAGGGAGTACAGTGAGGACCTGGGAGGTCAGAGATGTACCTGGGAGTGTAAGAGGTGTACCTGGGAGGTCAGAGGTGTACCTGGGAGTGTCAGAGGTGTACCTGGGAGTGTCGGAGGTGTACCTGGAGTGTAAGAAGTGTACCTGGGAGGCCGGAGATGTACCTTGAGTGTCGGGAGGAGCCTTGGGAGCCAGAGGTGTACTTGGGAGGCCAGATACCTGGGAGTGTCAGAGGTACCTGGGAGTGTCTGAGGTGTACTGGCAGTGTCTGAGTGAACCTTGGGAGTGTCTGAGGTGTACCTATGTCAGTAAACCTGGGAGTGTCAGAGTGTACCTTGGAGTGTTAGAGGTATCAGAGTGACAGAGGAGTACCTAGGAGGCCAGAGGTGTACCTGGGAGGTGGAGAAGTGTACCTGGGAGTGTCTAGGGTGTACTGGGAGTGTCAGAGGTGTACCTGGGAGTGTCAGGGGTGTACCTGGAGTGTCAGAGATGGGGAGTGCTGGGAGGTACCTGGGAGTGTCAGAGGTGTACCAGGAGTGTCAGAGGTGTACCTGGGAGTGTCGGAGGTGTACCTGGGAGTGTCTGGGGTGCATCTGGGAATATCTGGGGTGTACCTGGGAGTGTCTGAGGTGTACCTGGAGTGTCAGGTGTACCTGGAATGTCAGAGGTGTACCTGGGAGTAGAAGGTACCAGAGCCAGTGAGTACCTGGGAGTGTCAGGAGGTGTACCTGGGAGTGTCGGAGGTGTACATGGAGTGTCAGAGGTATACCTGGCAGTGTCAGAGGTTACCTGGGAGTGTCAGAGGTTTACCGGGGAGGTTTACCTGGGAGGTGTGAGATGTACCTGGGAGTGTCAGAGGTACCTGGAGTGTCAGAGGTGTACTAGGGAGTGTCAGAGGAGTACCTGGGAGTGTCAGAGTGTACCTGGGAGTGTCAGAGGTGCACCTAGGGAGTGTCAGGTACCTGGGAGTGTCAGAGGTGTACCTGGGAGTGCCAGAGGTGTACCTGAGTGTCTGAGGTGTACCTGGAGTGCTAGAGAACCAGTGAGTGACAGAGGTGTACCTGGGAGGCTGAGGTGTACTTGGAGTGTCTGAGGTGTACCTGAGTGTCAGAGGTACCTGGAGTGTCGGGAGGTGTACCTGGGAGTGTCTAAGGTGTACCTGGGAGTGTCGGAGGGTGACCTGGGAGTGTCAGAGGTGTACCTGGGAGTGTCAGAGGTGTACCTGGGAGTGCCAGAGGTACCTGGGAGTGTCGGTGTACCTGGGAGTGTCAGAAGAGTACCTGGGAGTGTCAGAGGTGTACCTGGGAGTGTCAGAGGTGTACCTGGGAGGTCAGAGATGTACCTGGGAGTGTCAGAGGTGTACCTGGGAGTGTCGGAGGTACCTGGGAGGCCAGAGGTGTACCAGGGAACAGTCAGTACCTGGGAGGTCAGAGGTGTACCTGGGAGTGTCAGAGGTGTACCTGGAGTGTCGGAGGTGTACCTGGGAGTGTCGGAGGTGTACCTGGGAGTGTCAGAGGTGTACCTGGAGTGTCAGAGGTACCTGGGAGCAGCCGAGGTGTACCTGGGAGTGTCTGAGGAATTTGAGAGTGTTGTGAGGTGTACCTGGGAGTGTCAGAGGTGTACCTGGGAGCCAGAGGTACCAGGTCGGAGGTGTACCTGGGAGGCAAGTGTACCTGGGAGCGGAGGTGTACCTGGGAGTGTTGAGGTGTACCTGGGAGTGCAGAGTGTACCTGGGAGGTCAGGTGTACCTGGGAGGTCAAGGTGTACCTGGGAGTGTCGGGAGTGTACGTAAGTGTACCTGGGAGGCCGAGGTGTACCTGGGAGGTCAGAGGTGTACCTGGGAGTGTCAGAGGTGTACCTGGGAGGTCGGGAGGTGTACCTGGGAGTGTCGGAGGTGGGGAGTGTCAGAGGTGTACTTGGGAGTGTCAGAGGTGTACCTGGGAGGTGTACCTGGGAGTGTCTGAGTGTACCTGGGAGTGTCAGTGTACCTGGGAGTGTCGGAGGTGTACCTGGGAGTGTGAGAAGTGTACCTGGGAGTGTCGGAGGTGTACCTGGGAGTGTCGGGTGTACCTGGGAGTGTCGAGGTGTACCTGGGAGGCCAGAGGTGTACCTGGGAGGTCAGAGGTGTACCTGGGAGTGCCTGAGGAGTTGGGGAGGTGCCTGGGAGGCCAGTGCACTTGGGAGTGTCAGAGGTGCACCTGGGAGTGTCTGAGGTGTACCTGGGAGTGTCTGAGGTGTACCTGGGAGTGTCTGGAGGTGTACCTGGCAGTGTCTGAGGTGTACTCAGTGTCTGAGGTGTACCTGGAGTGTCAGAGGTGTACTTGGGAGGTCAGCGGTACCTGGGAGTGTTAGAGGTGTACCAGGGAGGACAGAGAGTACCTGGAGTGTCAGGGTGTACCTGGGAGTGTGAGAAGTGTACCTGGGAGTGTCTAGTCTGAGTTTTAGAGGTGTACCTGGGAGTAGGTGTACTAGGGAGTGTCAGTGGAGTACCTGGGAGTGTCAGAGGAATTGGAGTGTCAGTGTACCTGGGAGTGTCAGAGGTATGTTTCCGGGAGTATCTGGCTGAGGTGTACCCGGAATGTCAGTGGAGTACCTGGGGTGTCAGAGGTGCTGGAGTGTCAGAGGTGTACCTGAGTGTCGGAGGCTTGGGAGTGTCGGAGGTGTACATGGGGTGTCGGAGGTGTACCTGGGAGTGTCGAGGTGTACCTGGGAGTATCAGAGGTGTACCTGGGAGTGTCAGGTGTATATAGTATACCAGGGAGTGTCAGTGAAGTACCTGGGAGTTTCAAAGGTGTACCTGGGAGTGTCGGAGGTGTACCTGGGAATGGGAGAGTACCTGGGAATATCGGAGGTGCACCAGGGAGAGTCAGAGTGTACCTGGGAGTCTCAGTGTACCAGGGAGTGTCAGAGAGTACCAGGGTGTCAGTGAAGTACCTGGGAGTCTCAGAGGTGTACCTGGGAGTGTCAGAGGTGTACCTAGTATCGGAGGTGTACCTGGGGTGTCAGAGGTGTACCTGGCAGTGTCAGAGGTGTACCTGGGAGTGTCAAAGATGTACCTAGGAGTGTCAGAGGTGTATCTGGGAGTGCTGGAGGTGTACCTGGGAGTCAAGTGCAGAGGAATAGTGGGAGTATTAAGTTAGAGGTGTACCTGCAGAGGTGCTGCAGAGGTGTACCTGGGAGTGTTTGAGGTACCTGGGAGGTTACAGGAGTACCTGGGATTGTTGGGAGGTGTACCTGCAGTGTTGGGAGGTGTACCTGGGAGTGTCAGAGATGTACCTGGGAGTGTCAGACAGATGTCGGCATACCTGGGAGTGTCAGAGGTGTACCAGGGAGTGTCAGTGGAGTACTTGTGAGAGGTGTACCTGGGAGTGTTAGAGGTGTACCTGGGAGTGTCAGAGGTGTACCTGGGAGTAAAATTTGGGAGTGAGAAGTGTACCTGGGAGGTCGGAGGTGTACTTGGGAGTGTCAGAGGTGTACCTGGCAGTCCGCGGGGTTACCTGGGAGGTCAGAGGTGTACCAGGAATGCAGTGGGGAGTACCTGGGAGGTCAAGGTGTACCTGGGAGTATCAGAGGTGTACCTGGGAGTCAGAGGTGTACCTGGGAGGTCGAGGTGTACCTGGGAGTGTCAGAGGTACCTGGGAGTGTCAGGTGTACCAGGGAGTGTCAGTGAGTCTGGGAGTCAGAGATGTACCTGAGTGTCAGAGGTGTACCTGGAGTGTCAGAGGTGCATTTGGAGTGTCAGAGTTGAGGTCAGAGGTGTACCTGGGAGTGTCGGAGGTGTACCTGGGAGTGTAAGAGTGTACCTGGGAGTGTCGGAGGTATATGGGAGTGTCGGAGGTGTACCTGGGAGGTAGAGGTGTACTTGGGAGTGTCAGAGGTGTACCTGGGAGTGTCAGCGGTGTACCTGGGAGTGTCTGAGGTGTACCTGGGAGTGTCAGAGGTGTGCCTGGGAGTGTCAGAGGTGCACTTTGGGAGTGTCAGAGGTGCACCTTGGAGTGACTGAGGTGTACCTGGGAGTGTCTGAGGTGTACCTGTGTCTGGAAGTGTACCGGCAGTCTGATGTACTCAGTGTCAGCGGTACCTGGGAGTGTCAGCGGTGCATTGGGAGTGTTAGACGTGTATCAGGGAGTGACAGAGAGTACCTAGGAGTGCCAGAGGTGTACCTGGGAGTGTGAGAAGTACCTGGGAGTGTCTGGGGTGTACCTGGGAGTGTCAGAGGTGTACCTGGGAGTGTCAGAGGTGTACCTGGGAGTGTCAGAGGTGTACCTGGGAGTGTCAGGAGGTGTACCTGGGAGTCAGAGGTGTTCCCTGTGTCGGAGGTGTACCTGGATCGGAGGGTTACCGGGAATATTGGAGGTGTACCAGGGAGTGTCAGAGGTGTACCTGGGAGTCTCAGAACCAGGAGTGTCACAGGAGTACCTGGGAGGTCAGAGGTACTAGGAGTGAGCAGTGAAGTACCTGTTTGTCTCAAAGGTGTACCTGGGAGTATTAGAGGTGTACCTGGGAATATCGGAGGTGTACCTGGGAATATCGGAGGTGTACCTGGGAGTGTCAGAGGTGTACCTGGGAGTGTCAGAGGTGTCAGTGAAGTTCCTGGGAGTGTCAGAGGTGTACCTGAGTATCAGAGGTGTACCTGGGAATATCGGAGGTGTACCTGGGAGTGTCGGAGGTGTACTAAATATCGGAGGTGTACCTGGGAGTGTTAGAGGTGTACTTGGGAGTGTCAGAGGTGTACTTGGGAGTGTCAGAGTACCTAGAGCACCAGTGTGCCTAGATGTCAGAGGTGTACCTGGGAGTGTCGGAGGTGTACCCAATAATGGAGGTTACCTGGGAATATCGGAGGTGTACCTGGGAGTGTCAGAGGTGTACCTTGGAGTCTCAGAGAAGTGAACCAGGATGGTCGGGAGGAGCACCTGGGAGTGTCAGAGGTGTACCTAGGAGGTCAGTAAGTACCTGTTTGTCTCAAAGGTGTACCTGGGAGTATCAGAGGTACCTGGGAATATCGGAGGTGTACCTGGGAGGTCATGTGTACCTGGGAGGTCAGAGATGTACCTGGGAGTGTCAGAGGTGCACCAGAGAGTGTCAGTGAAGTTCTGGGAGTCTCAAAGGTACCTGGGAGTATGAGGTAGCGTACCTGGGAGTGTCTGGGGTGTACCTGGGAGTGTCGGAGGTGTACCTGGGAGTGTAAGAAGTGTACCTGGGAGTGTCGGAGGTGCACCTGGGAGTGTCGGATGTGTACCTGGGAGTCAGAGGTGTACTTGGGAGTGTCAGAGGTGTACCTAGGGAGTGTCAGCAGTGTACCTGGGAGTGTCTGATTTGTACCTGGGAGGTGCCTGGGAGTGTCAGAGGTGCACTTGGGAGTGTCAG
>NW_024721183.1:0-10786 GCF_018991925.1 Homarus americanus | reverse complement strand
GCTTCACGATTGTTTTATGTTTTATTAATATGTATATACTGTTAATGTTTAGGTTAAGTTTGGTTAAGGGTAATTTATAAGCTGAATATTTTGGTTAAGGAATTTATGGTACTTTATTATACACAACGAAAACTCGCATCCTTTGTCTACCCTTTTATAGTCCGGTTGTCTTTGTTTTTTTTGTTGTTGCCTGTTGGGATCTGGGTAGACCTTTAACTATATTCTAAATCCCCAACTCGTAACACACTCAAATAGTGATCCCACACACTTACAGACATGTAATTGGGTTGGAAACTTGCTCCTCCCACAGCAAGGTGTGACACTATTTCTTAGATGCTTGTTCTGTGAAACAAACGACAAGTCCGCAGATTTTTGGGTTGTGTGGGTTATTACCGGAGATATATTTGTAATTTTGCCGAGTTGGCACTACCCCTTACTGATTTGTTGAAGAAGGGTAATATATATTTTTGTTGGACTTCAAGGTGTCAGGATTCTTTTCAAAACTTGGAAAATGTATTATGCTCATATCCTATTTTGAGAGCCCCTAATTTTTCTAAGCCTTTCAAGCTAGCCTGTGATGCTAGTGATGTGTTATCTAGAACCACAGAATGAACACTTATGTCATATCAAAATTTGTGCAAGCAAAATTTTATTTTATGGGGGGGAAGTGTTACGACCGTGTCGTATTTTTCTATTTTTTTTATGTAACATGCTTCCATGTTCCTTATTATTCCTGTAATGATGTGTTGTATTTACTATTATATAATCTAGTCACCTTAACCCTGTGCTGTTCAGGTTTTAACTGTTATTTGTTCAAACCCGTTTTGTATTGTAACCAGCATTCTTTGTTCTCTAACGCATCGTTAAACGACCCACCGGCGGGTCGCGTGGCGGGAACCGACCTTATATATATAGGACCCACCAACTGACGGTGTTTAGTTCAGTCCTCTTGTCATACAGTTCACATCCTTTGAGTGACACACGTCACCTGTTACTTATACTTAATTTATTTGGGTTGTTCCTGTCGCCACCAATGTGGTATATCTATGCGAGTGCCTATTTATGTCTGTTTGTGTCCATCAGTATTTGCTTAGTTGTATTCAAGTAATTGTGTTGTCTCACGTTAGTTAATTTCAGTGTTAGTTTTTATATGTTTATGCAGTGTTAACGTAATCCAATGCTTTAATTAATTTTAAATTCTTAAAGGTTTACTTTATTAATTTTTATTCCCTTTTAATTTACTTCACTTTTTTTGTTTGGTTACGCCTAGAACCTGGATATTTAAGTAAATTAAGAGACGGCGTAACAACGGAAAAATATATATCGTCTCGCATTCCGGAAAAACACTAAGATTTATAATGAGACACTAGAGAAAAACGTACAAATATTTCACAAACGCACTAGTACAACAGCAGGAAGGTGAGAGTGGTGAGGACAGGACACACCACTATTATTTTCTTCCTCTACCATTATCTGCAATTGATTCGTGACAGAAAATAACCAGTAATCAACAAACTAGGCCCCCTTACTAGTCAGCTCATGAATCGTTCGTTACGAGAGACAATGAAGATATATAATTATTTCTTCATCGCATCGTTAACTCCATAATAACACGAACTTTCAGTAACAGCAGACGAGGGCGAGCACCTCCTTCACTTCACTTACAAAACTTCCCACTGATACAAATTGGAGCCTTTATTACCCATATTTTACACTAGAATAAAACATGTGCAGCATCCCACAGTAAGAAGGGGAGCTACCTACTGTACAGTGTCCACTTCACTGAGCACCAGACAGGAAATGTAGCAACTCGTCCACCGTGGAGGCGGAACAGCTGTGATTCACTAGGAAATTCACCCCCCATGAGTTGCCAAGACGGGGGAGGCTTATGGTGCATAATGTGCAGGTGACCTGTGTAAAGTCTCCAGCTAACTTAACGGCGGAGAGAAACATCACATTCCGTAAGTGGTTTCTACTTGTCTTAACTTGGTAGTTAAGACAGGTAGAAACCACTCTTATAGAATATGTACTAATAAGAACACGAGTTATGATGGTGGTGGTGTATGTGTGTGTGTTTAGTCATGAAAGGGCTATCAATTTCCTGGTGATAAAAAATACATTTTTTATTGTTTGTTTGCCAAATAAAGTTATGACCTTACCTGCAAGACACAACACTTCACTTCACAAACTAAGTACAGATGTTAACATCCACTGTGTACACATGAACAGGTATACACTGTACATGGCTTCACCGTGTTCATCAATACTGTAATGATACTAACCGAAGAATTAGGGTTAGTTAACTGGGGCCGCCAACATGAAGCCCTTAATCAGCATGTGAAAAAACAAACAAATATCCCCACCTCCCAGATATGAAACTAAGGCTTGGGGAATGTTAATCTGCAGTACTGTATTCTTTCTCAGAGACCACTGTCATCTCTCTAGGAGAAATAAAGGCGGCAAATTTTATCGCGAACAAAACAGAATCAGAGACCGGCAAGTAAAACGTCAGGCACTGCTCACAAAATGTCCTGATGCATATATTGCTGTATTTCCTTATTATAAAACAACTTATTAATTAATTCAAATCAAAACAATAGGCATCGCAGATGTGTAAACTACTTCATTAAATTAAGTTTTGCCTCAATAATGTAGCAGCCATCTCCATGCTCTTCTCAGACCAGGTCCTGCAGTCCACCTCCACCACATCAAGGAGGAAGACGAGAATCGGGCGGCGACGGCCATGTGTGCCAACAACCACTATTTTTTTGGTATCATATACGCCACTTATCAGCTTATTAGCCGTTTGGGCGGTTTATCCAGTGTTAGTACAGGAAGAAATCGGGGACTAATGCTCCATATGGCTCAATACACTCATTGCTATCATGCGTACAAGATGCATTTAACTCTGAAAGCAATTACAAGCGGACACAAGTGATAAATTTCCGGAGTTCATTGGACAGAGAAACACAAAATGCGCAGTGATAGTAATACAGGTTACTGTACTTTCTAAATGTGCCGTAGCTACAACTTGTGCATTTATACTCTTCAGAATTACCCTGACCTTGATGTGTGGGATTCTTGCTCATAGCCACATATACCCGTAGATAAACGGGGACACGTGGGTACAATGTAATAAATATGATTTTGAGATTATTCGAAGAGTAACGGACTACCTACACGAAAAAAAAAGTCAATTAATACGTGGCGACGGCGTCACGTGTTAATCACACGTGGGTGTTCTGACTTCATTGTCCACACAACAATCGACCTTAAAAGTTATTATGAAAAACACAAAACAATTTAACTGATTTTCTGAAGAGGCCAGTTTGAGTGTTTAAAATTGGCAAGTACACTTTTTCTTGGATTTATACGTGTGTTAAAAGTATCTCTGAGCCCAAAATATTTGTCATCTTTGTACCACTACGAACATTAAACATTGCTTGAGGGTCACATTTAAAGTTCCCATCTGACATTGTACTAATCTTTGGATCCTAAGATACACAATCAACACTTTCTTTATTCACTATTCAAACTGGCTCCGAAACAGTATCTCGCCACAACTTTTGATTTCCTGAACTGGCTCTTGGAACAACGGTTCTATCTCACTATGCCAACACCCACAATTCTTGTCTAACACAAATATAAAAGCTAATGAGAAATATTTAATAAACTAAAAATGGGACTTGGTTGACATCTGAGCCTGACCCCGCTGTTAATGGTAGACACTGAAGGCTTCGTTGCACCAAGTTCAAGCAAGGACTACAGGTATTGTTTCTTATGACCAGTGGTCTTGACATTGGTTTAAACTAAGGTTATATGGTTATATTGCTTAACTTAAAAAGTGTCTTTAACATTAACACATGCGCACATATTGTTCAAATACATACACAAATAAGAGCACAGACAAGCACGCATGTTCACTTATGCATACACACTACATACACAATACGTGATCGCCCCCTCAATCACAATACCATGCACAGCATTCCACAGACTTCCACCTCCAAGTATACAGTGCAAAGACATACCTTTGGTTAGGTTAGGTGAACACACAGGCAGGTTAATTAAAACTACATAGAGACGATATCAGGTAAGTATACTGAGACATCTATGTGTCTTATTTTATCTCGCACTCACCTGTACACACACACACACACACACACACACACACAAACGCACACAGAACACACATCCCGAGTTTACAGAAAGAAACGAACTAAAATTTACGGACATTCAGTTGAAGAGGAAAGTGAACTTCCCAATATTTTTTTCTTGTGTTATTTACGTGATTTGGTCTAACTAAACTAAACTCCTTATACTATAAATTACACAATACCAAGAAACTTTAATTATTTATATTTTTCTCTTTCTTTCTTATTCCTTATGTTTTTATTCACCCTTCTTCTTATTCATCAATATAAAACATTTTTCAGAATAAGGAGTTGTTGTTATGTACGATAAGTTAGGTAAACACTCGCCGGCAGCAACAGCGTTTGAGAAGGTCGGTGATACGTGCCAGGCGTATGATTAACCTCCTCCACACAATACAGTGATACAGTTTATAGAGTAATACAAAGATACAGTAATAGAATAAGTGTTACATAGAGTAATACAGTGAGATACTGGTGGTATAGGGATGGTTTTAGAGGGTATTACAGTTATACAGCTTTGGAAGATTAGTTTTCAATGTTGTGTGTGAGAGAGAGAGAGTGTGTGTGTGTGTGTTTGTCAGTGTTTTAAAGAAGATATCAAATTGAATTCCCCCCAAAACAACAAACACCCCAACGATTCTCTCTGCCCTCTCCATCCCCCTCCCTCTCCCTCCCTCTCTCCCTCTCTCTCCCTCTCCTCCTCCTCCTCCTCCCCCCTCTCCCTCTCTCCCCTCACTCGCTTGGAGAAAAGTGATGTAATTTTTAGAGGAAGTAGCAGAAAAAAGGGGAAATTCTCTCACTGAAGGAGTCAAGCAAGTAAGGAAAAGTTGGAAGGGAGAGGGGAGGGAAGGGGAGTGGGGAGGGCAGGGAAGGAGAGGAGGGAAGGGGAGGGGAGAGCAGAGGGGGAGGGAAGGAGAGGGGGGAGGGGGAGGGAAGGAGAGGGGGAGTGAAGGAGAGGGGAGGGAGGGGAAAGAGAGGAAAGAAGAATAGAAGAAGGGAAGGAGGGCAGGAAGAAGGAAGGAAGGAAGAAAGAAACAAAGGAAGGAAGGAAGAAACAAAGGAAGGAAGGAAGGAAGGAAGGAAGGAAGAAACAAAGGAAGGAAGGAAGGAAGGAAGGAAGGAAGGAAGGAAGGAAGTATCATATCACGGTCTTAACGAAACTCCAATAATAATGTAACTAAACTGTAAAACACACACACACACACGTACGTATATATATGCATAATTATACAGGTGTCTCACTACCTGGCCGGATCTTAATTACCCTCGAGGGAGCGGTGAAACAAGTCCTAACCTTAGGATCTGTATAACTGGGAGAAAGGCCAGGTCAGGTCAGGTCAGGGAATTAAGGAAGACAAGACGATAAAGGTATGGGAAGACAAAAACACAAGAATAATAGATTAAGACAAAGTATGAGGATAATAAATATAAAAAACAAAAAGGAATTGAGGGAGAATGGAGTGAAGTTCTTTTCTCATTGGCTGGTAAGGTAGAGTCTTTATGTCTTCTTTATAACGTTATGTTACTAATTTAACCAATCAAATTTATCTGTTGTTAAGAATATCGCTTCTGATTGGTTAGTTACTTCCTAGGTTAGATTAGGTTAGGTTAGGTTACATTAGGTTAGGTTAGGTTACATTAGGTTAGGTTAGGTTAGGTTAATTTAGTTAATTAATAAGCTTATCTATCTAACATACAACTCATTTAGAATTTATCTTAATGTATAAATAAATGCAGTAAAACACCTCCTTCTCTCTATTCAATTCTGAGGTAAATCTTTCATTCCGGTGCTTTGAGAATCTCCATCGTTGTGTCGTAGCTTGAGTGAGGCAGGTCTTCACATCACCAGTTTTAGGGGGAAGTGGGTTTTTTTGTCTCCTCATGCAGTTCCTTTGTGAATCTGGTTGTCGAGTTAGAAAATGTTCAGCGTTAATTTCACAGTCTGAGTCCAGTTGTAAATGGTTGAAGAATGGGTGTGTGTGTGTGTGTGTGAAGCTCTCTCTCTCTCTCTCTCTCTGTTTCTCCCTCTGCCTCTTTCTTTCCCTCACCCTATCTCTCTTCCCCTTATTCTTCTCTCCGTGCCTATAGCCTTTCTCTTCTTCTCTCTCTCTCTATGTGTCTCACCTCTCTCTCTCTCTCTCTCCTCTCCTTTTTCTCTTTATTTATTCCTCTCTCTTCCTTCTTCTTCTTTCCACCTCCTCTCTTTTCCTCCATCTGTCTCTCCCTACTCTCCCCTCCTCCTCTCTTCCTCCTCACCACTGCCTCTGCTATACACAAGAAGCCAGTGAGGAGTCGACCGCTGGACGTCTCTTGTCTGTTATTGATGTTTGCTCTTTAAATATCAGTGTACAATGTGTGTGTGTGTGTGTGTGTGTGTGTATATGTGTGCGTGTATATGTGTGTGCGACCCTGTATGTGTTTATGTGTGTGTATGTGCATGGAGTGACCCTGTGTATGTATGGAAATGTATATATATCTGTGTCTGTGAATGTCAAATCACTTCCCTAACACAACCAAACCTGACTGATAATGTATTTCCCGTGTGAGTCAGTTTTTATTAATTGCATACATTTTATCTAACAGTTGTGGCTTAACACTGAATCATTAATGCTGTCGGCTGCTTTGTGTCCATCACCAGCTGACGTAGTGAGCGACTCGAATTAAATATTCCCTTTTTCCTGTTTAAATTTATATATATACATTGCTTAGTTAGAATAATTTATATATATATATATTAGTTAGTTGAATTTATTAATACACAAATAAATTAGAGGAATTTATATATTTACAAATAAATTAGTTAGATAAATTCTTATGTTTATATTTATAAGTACGGTGTATGGTGTATGGTGTACACTTAAAGTCTCTGAAAGTGAATAGGCCACTTGACCATTCACCTGTCTGACGGAACCAATTAAACAACACCACGTCACCCCCTCACCTGCCTCAGCCAACCAACTACAAGTCCCTGACGAGAGAATGTGGGCGGAGCTTACACACTCCTGCCAATGGGAAAAAGTATCGTACTGCCTATCTTATCATCTATGTTTACTTAAGGTTAGGTCAGGATAGGTTAGGTTAGGGTAATGCATACAACTATAAACATTGATTCTTCTTCAGGGGAATGTTCATACAAGGGGAAGAACAGCACAAATGTTTATACAGACAATATTTTCAACAATACCTCAATGAGTTTTATAACCACGATACTAAACTTACAATAACACTAAGTAATACAACTAATACAACAACAATACAACAACAATACACCTTAATACTAAACTTACAATAACACTAAGTAATACAACAAATACAACAACAAATACAACAACAATACAACAACAATACACCTTAATACTAAACTTACAATAACACTAAGTAATACAACAAATACAACAACAATACAACAACAATACACCTTAATACTAAACTTACAATAACACTAAGTAATACAACAAATACAACAACAATACAACACCAATACACCTTAATACTAAACTTACAATAACACTAAGTAATACAACTAATACAACAACAATACAACAACAATACACCTTAATACTAAACTTACAATAACACTAAGTAATACAACAAATACAACAACAAATACAACAACAATACAACAACAATACACCTTAATACTAAACTTACAATAACACTAAGTAATACAACAAATACAACAACAATACAACAACAATACACCTTAATACTAAACTTACAATAACACTAAGTAATACAACAAATACAACAACAATACAACACCAATACACCTTAATACTAAACTTACAATAACACTAAGTAATACAACAACAATACAACAACAATACACCTTAATACTAAACTTACAATAACACTAAGTAATACAACAAATACAACAACAATACAACAACAATACAACAACAATACACCTTAATACTAAACTTACAATAACACTAAGTAATACAACAAATACAACAACAATACAACAACAAACACCTTAATACTAAACTTACAATAACACTAAGTAATACAACAAATACAAGAACAATACAACAACAATACACCTTAATACTAAACTTACAATAACACGAAGTAATACAACAAATACAACAACAATACAACAACAATACACCTTAATACTAAACTTACAATAGCACGAAGTAATACAACAAATACAACAACAATACAACAACAATACACCTTATTACTAAACTTACAATGCTAAAAAAATGCAAATAAAATGAAAAATTTCAGAAATACAAAAATAAGAATAATATGGAAAATAAAACTTAAATTACAGAGATGTGTGAGTGTGTGTGTGAGTGAGTGTGTGTGTGTGTGTGTGTGTGTGTGTGTGTGTGTGTGTGTGTCTGTGTGTGAGTGAGTGAGGTGAAGTTTGATTTGTTGACACAGTGAGACAGAGAGAGAGAGAGAGAGAGTCAGACCAATAAACAGACGTACACTATTAAGCTGCGATAACAATGTATACACAGACATAATTACGTATTAATGACCTTATTTACCACCTATAATCACTCATTAGCATCCAAATCCCCTCTTCCCTCCCTCCCCTCCCCTCCCCTCACCCCTCCACCCTCCCTTCCTCCTCTCCTCCCTTTATTTGACGGGTATCATCCCTAACCCTACCCTCCCTATCCCTTTCTCCTTACGTTCCTCCCTCACCTCTTCTCCCTTCTCACTCCCTACCTCTCTCTCTATATCCCTATCCTATCCCTCTCTCCCTTCCCGTTCCTTTTCTCCCACCTCTGACCTCCCCACACTATTTCTCTCCCCTCCCTCCCTCCCTCCCTCCTCCTCCCTTCCCTCTCAACACAGACTACCTTACCATCAGGTAGTCTCTCTCTCTCTCTACAGGCAGGTGCTATGTTAAAATATTCTTCTTCTTGATTGGGGATTTTATGTCAATTGGTCTCGTCTGGATCAATCTCGGGACAGGTGACTTTATGGCGGGGTCGGGCGGCGGGGCGGGCAGGGCGGGGGTCAAGGGCAAGTGGGCGGCTGCCTGGCTACATGACGGAGGAAGGCTAAAAAGATATCTCGGGTTTTGGGGGGGGGAGGGGAGGGGTGAGACGACTGGACTAACATTGGGAGGACTGAGAAGACAACATTGAACACCTCATTAATAGTCGGGATAAATTGAAATAAAATCCTAAAGTGTAAATGGTAGCCTTTGTCTCCTTGCCTCACAGGGTGGACAAAAAAATAAAACTTGCAAAAATAAAACAAAAAAATATCCACTTGACTGATTTAAAATGAATAAAAAATCTCTATATATGTATTATGAAAAAAAAACTATTGAAAAAACACACATATATATATTCTCTTTGGGAAATGACATTCAGACAAATTATTTATCAAAGCAAGATCAAAGCTTCATTACACACACACACACAGACACAAAGAGACAGACACAGATACATACACACAGACTCACACACACATATCAAACAATAAAAAACACGTGATTCTCTATAAAAACACAGCAAATTAACAGCCTCCAAAACAAACACATATTACAGGGTTCACACACACACACACACACACACACACACACACACACATTGTACCCTGGACCAAAACACCATCAAGCACCCCCTCCTCTCCTCCCCCTCCCCTGCTACCCCCCCTCCCGACGCCATACCCACAAATACCTGACGATAACTTATAATAAAGGCAAGGTGTGTGAGCCAATAGACACCCCCACCCCACTCCACCCTACTTCCAACGCCACTAGTTACCTGTCAGGGAAGACCTACCTGGATATTGGCTCTACAACTTCATAATTAAAGGGTAAAGGTAAGACTTCACCTGGTGGCTATACCTTATGTGAGTGTGTGTGTGTGTGTGTGTGTGTGTGTGTGTGTGTGTGCGTCTGTTGTTCTAGCCCTGCCTACCATCATCACTACCACCACAGTTCACTTCCGTAATTGTGTACTGTATTTGATGCTTCTTGTGGTGTGAGGTCAAGAGGGAGAGGAAGAAGGAAGGTTGTGTGAGGAACAGGAAGAGGAGAGGAAGAGGAGAGGAAGAGGAGAGGAAGAGGGAGGGGAAGAAGGAAGGTTGTGTGAGGAACAGGAAGAGGAGAGGAAGAGGAGAGGAAGAGGGAGGGGAAGTGGGAAGGGAGCTGAGAGGTGAGGGAGAGGGGTGAGAGGTGAGAGAGAGGGGTGAGAGGTGAGAGAGAGGGGTTACCTGTATACTAATTAACACAAAGTTTGATTACATTACCTCACCTCCGGGACCCCTCACCTGCCGGGCCCCTCATCTCCCGGGCCCCGAGGCTTAAATTGGGGGCCCCAGTTTGTGGCCCCTCTCGCGTCTCAGGTCCTTCGGGGGTCTTTTTATCCTCTTGGGCCCCTGTGTATCGTCGCTTGGGCCCCGTGTGTCGTCCCTACAGCGTTTCCCATCAACCCCTTCTATCCACGACCCATTTATCAACCCCTCTCTCTCCCCACGACCCGTTTATCACCCCCTCTCTTTCCCTACGACCCGTTTATCACCCCCTCTCTCTCCCTACAACCCGTTTATCACCCCTCTCTCTCCTCACGGCTCGTTTATCACCCCCTCTCTCTCCCTACGACCCGTTTATCACCCCCTCTCTCTCCCCACGACCCGTTTATCACCCCCTCTCTCCT
>NW_024721182.1:0-6348 GCF_018991925.1 Homarus americanus | reverse complement strand
GTGTACCTGGGAGTGTCAGGGGTGTACCTGGGAGTGTCTGAGGTGTACCTGGGAGTGTCAGAGGTGTACCTGGGAGTGTCGGAGGTGTACCTGGCAGTGTCTGAAGTGTACCTGCCAGTGTCAGCGGTGTACCTAGGAGTGTCACCGGTGTACCTGGGAGTGTTAGAGGTGTATCAGGGAGTGACAGAGGAGTACCTAGGAGTGTCAGAGGTGTACCTGAGAGTGTGAGAAGAGTACCTGGGAGTGTCTGCGGTGTACCTGGGAGTGTCAGAGGTGTACCTGGGAGTGTCAGGGGTGTACCAGGGAGTGTCAGTGGAGTACCTGGGAGTGTCAGCGGTGTACCTTGGAGTGTCAGAGGTGTGCCTGGGAATGTCGTGGAGGTAGCATGGAGTGTCAGGAGGAGGTGTACCTGGCAGTGTCAGCGGTGTACCTTGGAGTGTCAGAGGTGTGCCTGGGAATGTCAAAGGTGTACCTGGGTGTTTCTAAGGTACCTGGGAGTGTCTGGAGGTGAACTGGAGGTCAGAGAAGTATCAGGAGTGTCACAGGAGAACCCAGAGTGTGAGAGAGGTGTACCTGAGAGTCTGAGGAGGTGTACCTAGGAGTGTCTGAGGTACCTGGAGGTCAGGGGAGGTGTACCTCAGAGTGTCTGAGGGTGTTCCTGGGAGGTCTGAGGCACCTGGGAGTGTCTGAGGTGTACCTGGGACTGTCAAAGGTGTACCTGGGAGTGTCAGAGGTGTACCAGGGAGTGTCTGAGGTGTACCTGGGTGTGTCATAGGTGTACCAGGGAGTGTCAGAGGTGCACTTGGGAGTATCGGAGGTGTACCTGGGAGTGTCAGAGGTGTACCTGGGAGTATCAGAGGTGTACCTGGGAGTGTACCAAACCTAACCTAACCTCACCTAACCTCTAACACTGAAAATCAGTGTTTTGAAATGAAATTAAGCATTTACCGTGAAAAGCAGATAAAAATAAGTAAAATACATTGGTTTTTATCTAAACCTGAGTGTTTTTCTTGAAATGAAGTAAAACTAACTAAAATTTACCTAACCTAACCTAAACTAACCTAACCTATCCTAACCTAACCTAACCTAACCTAACCTAACCTAACATAACCTAATCGTGAAAAGAAGTAAAACTAACTTCAAAACAGAGTTCTTCAAAAGAAAACACGGCACATGTTTGAAAATATGTACAACTAACTAAAAAAGTGTTTTTGTAAGGAAATTCAACGATTTCCGTGAGTGTTCTTCGTGAAAAGAAGTAAAACTAACTAAAATTCACTTCACCTAACCTAACCTAACCTAACCTAACCCAACCTAACCTAACCTAACCTAACCTAACCTAACCTAACCTAACCCAAGCTAACCAAACCTGACCTAACCTAACCCAACCTAACCTAACCTAACCTAGCCTAACCTAACCTAACCTAACCTAACCTAACCTAACCTAACCCAACCCAACCTAACCTAACCTAACCTAACCTAACCTAACCTAACCTAACCTAACCTAACCTAACCTAACCTAACCCAACCAAACCTAACCTAACCTAACCTAACCTAACCTAACCTAACCTAACCTAACCTAACCTAACCTAACCTAACCAAACCTAACCTAACATAACCTAACCTAACCTCTAACACTGAAAATCAGTGTTTTGAAAAGAAATTAAGCGTTTTCCGTGAAAAGAAGATAAAAATAAGTAAAATACATTGGTTTTTATCTAAAACTGAGTGTTTTTCGTGAAAATAAGTAAAACTAACTAAAATTCACCTAACCTAACCTAACCTCACCTAACCTAAACTAACCTAACCTAACCTAACGCAATCTAACCCAACCCAACCCAACCCAACCCAACCTAACCTAAGCTAACCTAACCTAACCCAACCTAACGTAACCGAACCTAACCTAACCTAACCTAACCTAACCTAACCTAACCCAACCTAACCTAACCCAACACAACCCAACCCAACCCAACCCAACCTAACCTAACCTAACCTAACCTAACCTAACCTAACCTAACCTAACCTAACCTTACCTAACCTAACCTAACCTAACCTAACCTAACCTCTAATCATGAATATCAGTGTTTTGAAAAGAAATTAAGCGTTTTCCGTGAAAAGAAGATAAAAATAAGTAAAATACATTGGTTTTCATCTAAAACTGATTTTTTTTCGTGAAAAATAGTAAAACTAACTAAAATGCACCTAACCTAACCTAACCTAACCTAACCTAACCTAACCCAACCCAACCCATCCCAACCCAACCCAACCTATCCTAACCTAACCTAACCTAACCTAACCTAACCTAACCTAACCTAACCTAACCTAACCTAACCTAACCTAACCTAATCGTGAAAAGAAGTAAAACTAACTTCAAAACAGAGTTCTTCAAAAGAAAACACGGCACATGTTTGAAAATATGTACAACTAACTAAAAAAGTGTTTTTGTAAGGAAATTCAACGATTTCCGTGAGTGTTCTTCGAGAAAAGAAGTAAAACTAACTAAAATTCACTTAACCTAACCTAACCTAACCTAACCTAACCCAACCTAACCTAACCTAACCTAACCTAACCTAACCTAACCTAACCTAACCTAACCCAACCAAACCTAACCTAACCTAACCTAACCTAACCTAACCTAACCTAACCTAACCTAACCTAACCTAACCCAACCAAACCTAACCTAACCTAACCTAACCTAACCTAACTTAACCTAACCTAACCTAACCTAATCTAACCTAACCTAGGTTAGGTTAGGTTAGGTTAGGTTAGGTTAGGTTAGGTTAGGTTAGGTTAGGTTAGGTTAGGTTAGGTTAGATTAGGTTTGGTACACTCCCAGGTACACCTCTGATACTCCTAGGTACACCTCCGATACTCCCAAATACACCTCTGACACTCCCAGGTACTCTTCTGACACTCCCTGGTTCACCTCTGAAACTCCAAGGTACTTCTCTGACACTCCATGGTACACCTCCGATATTCCCAGGTACACCTCCGATATGCCCAGGTACACCTCCGATACTCCCAGGTACACCTTTGAGGCTCCCAGGTACTCAACTGACACTCCCTGGCACACCCCTGACACTCCCTGGTACACCTCCGATATTCCCAGGTACACCTCTGACACTCCCAGGTACAACTCTGACACTCCTATGTATTCCTCTGACACTCCCTGGTACACATCTGCCACTCCCATGTACACCTCAGACACTCCCCCTTGTAATAGGCCCCTGTCTCATCAACAGAACGTATTATATAAATGGGTCAATACATCTGATATTATATTCAGATTCACCACCCTGTAACTTTCCACTGTCTATGAGTAATACATGAGATTGACACGTGAGAGGGCAACTTACCCAAGAGGGCGAGACCCATAGCTCAGCATTCCTGTAAGCACGCACTGCGATGCCCCTAAGCTTCAGTAGCTCACCTCAACTCATATCGAAAGGACGTGACCAAACGTTTATCATACATAAACGCCGTCCCTTTCTCATTCACTCCTAGACAGTGAGACTTACGGTTGATATACACTCAGGAATTATATCTACAACCTTTTATAATAAAACAAAGGAACTACCGTTTGGGTTTCGTTACTTAAAACCCAAATATAAATATGTGTGAACGGACTGGTTAATTGGACAAGCAGCCGATTCATATAGGTGGCAGCGGTGGGATACGGATTCTTCAAACTGGTAGTCGTATCATCCGTCTATGTCTTGTGAAAAACAAGAAACCACACAGCAGTGACGCGTTACATAATCCGAGTGTTTAAGACTATATCCCGTATTGAGACGATATGTAGTGAGCGCTCCTTATCTCTGTCACATACAAATACGTGCAGAATTCGTAATATACAAATATTACAGCCTGTTGGTACATATCCAGATTGAGCCTGTTGAGATAGACTCCACTCAGCATTCCCTAGACATTACAGTGTTGCAGTGTTGAACAACAGTTTCGTAACCTGGAATTCGATTGGTATTTCACTAGCAGCTGAGCAGTATTGTTGTGTCGTCAGCGCGAATTACGAATTCCGGTGTCATCATACAGATCTCCATATATACGTGGACTGTGAAGAATTGGCACACGGCAGTTTTCGCCAGCGAACGACCAGTGTGATAACCAATCATCAGTTTTCTGATCGCCGGAGGAGGAACTCACCTAAATCAAGTGGACTCGTCTCTCACCAAAGCAGAAGCGTCATCTCGTTGCCAAGGAAACCAGCAGCGGCGCACGCATCCTAGGAAGAGACCCCACCCACACTCCACTCAGAACTCTTGAAGGATCACACATTTTCTATACAGACGTACTCTGTATAAATAGGTATTTAAATTACATAGTTTTACACACATGAACACGTTCGAGAGATATCTTCACATCCATAGGTTCGTGGGATAGGATTATTTCAATGATAAAGTGTCGAATGTAAGATTAATGTATTGGAATCCTATAATTTACAGTAGTTTGTAAGTGTCTGTCTTCTTATTGATAGTTTAAAAATTAACTACAATTAATATTCATTTGTCTTGTAAATGAGAGGCAAGTGATCTACTTACTGTTAAGTATTCATTGACCCAAGGGGGCTAATAGATAATTTCTAAGTTTCCCATGTCTAATGTAGATGAAATCGAACGCCTAGCGCAACTATTTGCTGATAACCAACTCATCAATGATCAAGCCCAGACTGACATAGATTTTGAGTATGGAACACAGTTAAATGAGTCGGTAGGAAGTAGTGAGAAAGTTATAGACGAATCATTTGACGACTTAAACCGTCGTACCCTACGGTCTGGTAATCACTATAGTACCTCCCCTAAGTATACTAAAGCAGTTACCCCTGTTACAGGTGATAGTGTGTCTGTTGCTAAATCGGTAACAACCTTATTAACCCAGCCTTCTGTTAAGAGTAAGAATACTAACTCGCTTAATAACACTAAAATGACATCTTCTAACCCTCACACCCTACTAACACACCTACAGCTGATACTGTTATTAATATCATGCAGCGCGGCGAATGTTCGAAATTTCACGGGACAAGACAATTATAGGGTCGCACATTTTATTCGTGCATGTGAAGATAGCATGCGCAATAGTCACATAACGACTGACGAAGATAAGAAAGCATATGTACGTTCCCATATAACGCAGGGTTCCTATGCAGGCAGTCGTTTAAATGCGTTTGGTTTACAAAGCCCTGACTATGAAAAGTTCAAGCGAACGCTAATTGGGATTATTGGGGGTAGGTCACAGCTGGGCCAGCCGTCACAGATGCCACAGATGCCTCACTCTCAGACTCCTTACGCGACACACTTAGCTCCGATCGCTCCTCCCCGCCTAACATATAAACAGAAAACATCGTTACGATGCGCACATTGTAATAAACGTGGCCACGTAATGGAAGATTGTTTTCAGCCCCGAGGTAATAGTGCAAACAAAGCCACACCCGGTGCAAAGCCATTCTCAAGGTCAAACAGAGAGGGAGCTAAAGCAGCACCTCCTCCTCCTACCCAGACAGCGCGCAAATGGTGCGCTCTTCACAAATCGACATCTCATAGTTCACATGAGTGCGATATACTAATAAAAGCTAGGGGAGTGGACCTAAGTGAAACGGAGGTGTCGTATAGGCGCAAGCAGAAACGTCCCCAGGACAAGTCATCGGGGGAAGACCAGCGCACACTACACCAAGGAGAGGGATAGATAGGGTAGTTCCCGCCCCTCCTCACAGCACTTCTATAGCGGCCTCATTAATAGCGGCGCTTAGAAAAGTGGAAGTGTTGTCAGTACCGGTGAGAGTGGATAATACCAGATTGGCTCTTGATATAGACACAGGTGCTTGCGCTAATGTATTGGCCTTGACATCGTATCACGAGTTACAACGTAAATTCCCTCACCCCAAATTCAAATGGAGGCCTAGTAACGCTGAGCTCGAAGGAGTTTCAGGTACTCAGCTGAGCATCAAAGGAATGGTGACGTTACCACTCAGATTCTCAAGACGTGGTACGCCCTTCTACGCGGACTTTTATATAGTTCAGCAGTTCATTTTGCCAGCTGACGGGTTACTTGGTCTACCAACTCTTCGAAAGAACATGATAGATGTTCATCCACGTAATAATAGTGTTACGTTTAAAGGTGTTTCCTACACAGCAATGAGTCATTCTGAACCTATGCTCACCGCTAGAACGAAGGCGGATCATGCGTCAGAGATATCTCTCGACCTCAACCACACACCTTCCCAGCGTGATTACAGCAGCAAGAGTTGGAAGATAGTACCTGAAATGTTGAAGAGTACTCTCCATTACCAGAATGAGGAATTCACCAACGCAAAAATCCTGTGAGCTAAAGTGAACA
>NW_024721181.1:0-4890 GCF_018991925.1 Homarus americanus | reverse complement strand
ATTAAACTAGTATGATAAAAATAGCAACCAATGATTTGAAGATTAATTAATGTAAATGTGAAATACCTAAGAGAATAGCAAATAAATAAAATACACCAACGAGATAAATAAATAAGAATGAATGGAAAATTATTGAACAATAAAATGAAAATAGGAAAACGAATAAACAGTAAAATGAAAATAAGTATGAATATAAAAAAGAATAACAATTACTACAATAAAACTAAATAAAACAAAATAAACTGAAACAAATAAAGAATCACAATAAATAAATAACACAGCAACACAAACAACATCATTTACTGTGTTACTTCACATCAACGTGTCCAACATTTGTCTTGACTCCATTTTCGTGAATATAATTAAGTCAAACATCATAACACACATCAAGGTAAAAAAAAAAACACACCAACGACAACAATAAATAAATAAACATTAAAAATAAATTCAATATATTTTTCCTAAGATTTTTTTTATTACGAAGTCACGGCAAAAAATTTATATACGAATCTTCCTCAACATAATGAGGGGAAGCAGTTCTTTCACCACAGTTATACTCGTAGGTTATACTGTAGAGATTCCCGTGTTCAGAATACAGAGCCACTTATTGACGGTACAGTTACAGCCACTTATTGACGGTACAGTTACAGTCCAAACTCCTGTGCACTTGAGGGCGGTTGACAACATGTGAACGCTGCTTGCATTATATAAATTGTCAGAATAAAAAACTAAAAAAAAAAAAAAACTCCGATACTAAGAAAAAACTGAGTAAATTAATGTTAAAATATCAATCTACCTTACCTACATCACCTCCTTAAGTAGATGGTATATTATCCAGCATGTCCAGGGAATACCCGAGGCACCGACTTATCCAGAGATAGTGAAGAAAACAAATTAAGCGAGATAGTAGTGACTAGTAACGATGTTAGTAAGCAAATAGACAAACTAAAGCCTAATAAGTCACCTGGTCCTGATGAGATATTTGCCAGAGTATTAAAGGAATGTAAGGAAGAGCTTAGTATGCCCTTAGCAAAGTTGTTTAACATGTCCTTAAAAACAGGTGTAGTACCAGAATCCTGGAGGATAACGAATGTAATACCGATTTTCAAGAAGGGGGATAGATAACTATCCTCTACCTGCACCAATCAGTCTAACATCAATAGTAGTAGGCAAATTACTGGAAGCAATCATTTTCAAACTCTCCAATCCTGGAGAAGCACCGATTGATCAATGATTCTAGCATAGCTTCACAAGCGGACGCTCTTGCCTAACTAATCTATTAACATTCTTTTCATCAGTTTTCGAATCGGTGGACGAGGGGCACAATTATGATGTGGTATATCTCGACTTTAGCAAAGCCTTCGACAGAGTCCCCACGAAAGACTAATTAGAAAGGTAGAAGCACATGGCATCAAAGGTGACATCCTTAAATGGATTAGGGCGTGGTTACAGGACAGGAAACAGCCAGTGAGCATTAACGGCACTAAGTCCCATTGGAGCAACGTCACTAGTGGAGTTCCCAAGGCTCAGTACTTGGACCATTATTATTTATTATATACATAAACGACATAGATATCGGCATAGACAGCAACATAAGTAAATTTGCTGATGACACTAAAATAGGACGTGTAATTAAATCTGACGAGGACTCTGCAAAACTACAGGAAGATCTAAACAAAATTTTCGAATGGTCGGAAAAATGGCAGATGAAATTCAATGTGGACAAATGTAAAGTACTCAGTATAGGAGATGTAAATGGAAACCAGAAACCAGATGAACAACGATGCCATAGAAATCCGACTGCGAGAGAGAGATTTAGGAGTAATGATAAGTAAAGACAACAAGCCAAGTAGCAATGTGTTTTGCTCGTAACAAGGCTAATAAAGTACTTGGGTTCATACAAAGGAGTGTTGAATTTACAAGACAAGCAGGCCATACTAAAACTGTGGCATCTTGCTCTTGTGAGACCACACCTAGTTACGCAGTTCAGTTCTGGTCACCATATTACAGAATGGATATAGAATCCTTGGAAAGAATTCAGAGGAGAATGACAAGACTAATCCCGGGCATTAGGAACCTTGAGTATAGAGACAGGTTAAAGCTTCTTAATTTGCACTCCCTTGAGAGACGTAGAGCGAGGGGCGACCTGATAAAGGTGTATAAGTGGAAGGCAGGGCTAAACAAAGGTAACATTACAAAGGTACTCAAACTATCCAACCAGGAGCGAACTCGTAACAATGGTTTTAAATTAGACAAATTTAGATTTAGGTGTGAAATAGGTAAACACTGGTTTGGAAACAGAGTAGTGGATGAATGAAACAAGTTACCAAATATCATCATTAACTCGAATACGCTGAATTGCTTCAAACATAGGTTGGATGCTCATATGAGCAATAGGGGTTGGGTGTAAAGGGGACTGCCCAGTATGGGCCAATAGGCCCGCTGCAGTTTCCTCCATTCTTATGTTCTTATGTTCTTATGTATTGTCTAAAATAATACAGTATAATTGGTTATTTTACTTAAATTATGACTTTGTGTGATAATAGGACATAGTACCATAATAAACCTTTTCTCGAACTGTTAAATAACTCAACAAAAATAATAATAATCCATTCTAAACAACTGATTATCAGACGTAGATGTCATAATTCAGCTCATCATAATTATCCATACACTCTCGTGTATAAATTCCACCGTCAAAATTTGTATTGTCGGAAGAAGTTTTACTGTCTGAATGTCTGTCTAATTCTACAAAAACCCTCCGTTAGTATCCGTCTATTTCCTCTGTTACCTCATCACTTAAGAGTATTACAAAATATTACCACTGACTGTAACACCTGATGTGCAATGTGCATACTCATATTTATAATCCTGTGTATTTTGTAAATGAAAGAAAATACAGGTACAGGAATATTTAGTTACTCTTGCGGTATACAAAATCATACATCTATCTATCTATCTATCTACGGTATCTATCTATCTATCTATCTATCTACTGTATTTATCTATTTATATCTATTTTATTAACTCACCTGTACTATTAATCATCAGTTTATTTATCTTAATCTTCTTCCCATTTTGATTTATTCCTCTTAACTATGTATGTATCTACACCCACAAACATACCTACTATCCACGTCCTACACCCACAAACATACCTACTATCCACTCCCAAACACCCACAAACAAACCTACTATCCACGCCCTACACCCACAAACAAACCTACTATCCACGCCCTACACCCACAAACAAACCTACTATCCACGCCCTACACCCACAAACAAACCTACTATCCACGCCCCACACCCATAAACAAACCTACTATCCACGCCCTACACCCACAAAGAAACCTACTATCCACTCCTTACACCCACAAACAAACCTACCATCCATGCCCCACACCCACAAACAAACCTACTATCCACGCCCCACACCCACAAACCTACTATCCATACACAAACAAACCTATCCGCCCTACACCCACAAACAAACCTACTATCCACGCCCTACACCCACAAACAAACCTACTATCCACGCCCTACACCCACAAACAAACCTACTATCCACGCCCTACACCCACAAACAAACCTACTATCCACGCCCCACACCCATAAACAAACCTACTATCCACGCCCTACACCCACAAAGAAACCTACTATCCACTCCTTACACCCACAAACAAACCTACCATCCATGCCCCACACCCACAAACAAACCTACTATCCACGCCCCACACCCACAAACAAACCTACTATCCACGCCCTACACCCACAAACAAACCAACTATCCACTCCCTACACCAACAAACAAACCTACTATCCACTCCCTACACCCACAAACAAACCTACCATCCATGCCTCACACCCACAAACAAACCTACTATACACGCCCCACACCCACAAACAAACCTTCTATCCACGCCCTACACCCACAAACAAACCAACTATCCACTCCCTACACCAACAAACAAACCTACTATCCACGCCCTACACCCACAAACAAACCTATTATCCACGTTCTACATCCACAAACACACACTACCCACCACCTACACCCACAATAGAGTAAAGGAGGAATACAGAGTGTACTTACTCAGGGTAGCCATACCACTCTGGGTGGTTGATCCTTAGTGCAGCAGGAAAGAGAAAAATTATAAGTGGGTCATTCTATTCCTCGTGTGATGGATGGAAGGATGGATGGATGGATGGATGGATGGATGGGAGACTGAATGGGAGGATAGATGGGTAGATGGGTGACTGAATGGGATGAGAGATGGGTAGGTGGGTGAATCGGTGGATGGATAAACAGCTAACTGGATGAATGGACATATGGACTTGGATGGTATATTTGGATGTAAAACCCTACGATATGAAGAACATTTTGGACGTATAAACCCATGACAATTAACACCATTTTGGACTTACATCACAGGAAACAGGTAAAACATTTCTGTGATCGTCCTTCAATAATTCCATACGCCAACCTTACCTGCATTTATCTCATTTACAGTATAAAATTTTAGTGTTAATTTCAGCATCGGAATCAATCAATCAATCTCTCTCTCTCTCTCTCTCTCTCTCTCTCTCTCTCTCTCTCTCTCTCTCTCTCTCTCTCTTTCTCTCTCAAGATGGAAAATTTCATGACGTAAAATCCGATGAAAACTCGACCCTGTTTATACGTATTGCTTCGAGGTTTTGTTTTCACGTTAACCTCATGTTTCGTTTCGATAAATGACACATATCACAGGAGGTGAACTACAAACTGAACTTTGACCTGACACCAACGACCGACCGACGGAAGATGGGGCTTCGGGTTTAGTCGTATCCCATTTGAGAGTTTTATGAATGTGAAGCCCCGAATTAGTCAACAAACCCTACAGCTCAATTTGG
>NW_024721180.1:0-53611 GCF_018991925.1 Homarus americanus | reverse complement strand
TGCCAGACACATCACCTCCAGCCTCCCGTGGATCACCTTAACCTGCCAGACATCACCACCAGCCTCCCGTGGATCACCTTAACCTGCCAGACACATCACCACCAGCCTCCGTGGATCACGCCAACCTGCCAGACACATCACCACCAGCCTCCGTGGATCACCTTAACCTGCCAGACACATCACCACCAGCCTCCCGTGGATCACCTTAACCTGCCAGACACATCACCACCAGCCTCCCGTGGATCACCTTAACCTGCCAGACACATCACCACCTCCCGTGGATCACCTTAACCTGGATCACCACCAGCCTCCCCAACCTGCCAGACACATCACCACCAGCCTCCCTTAACCTGCCAGACACATCACCACCAGCCTCCCGTGGATCACCTTAACCTGCCAGACACATCACCACCAGCCTCCCGTGGATCACCTTAACCTGCCAGACATCACCACCAGCCTCCCGTGGATCACCTTAACCTGCCAGACACATCACCACCAGCCTCCCGTGGATCACCTTAACCTGCCAGACACATCACCACCAGCCTCCCGTGGATCACCTTAACCTGCCAGACACATCACCACCAGCCTCCCGTGGATCACCTTAACCTGCCAGACACATCACCACCAGCCTCCCGCGGATCACCTTAACCTGCCAGACACATCACCACCAGCCTCCCGTGGATCACCTTAACCTGCCAGACACATCACCACCAGCCTCCCGTGGATCACCTTAACCTGCCAGACACATCACCAGTCTCCCGTGGATCAGATAAAGTCAGGATATTACCACCAGGTTTGGGCTTCTGCAGCATCAGAAACTTAGCGCATTTTTCATTTCCTTCACGTCAGTATCATGCAACGCCACAAAGACCCCCCATCACCTGAAACTTGTTGGATACGAAGGAAAAAGTTGAAATGCAGAATTTTTCGACGTTGTTGATATTCTTGGGATGGGTTACGGTAGTTTGACGCTGATTTATTGTTGATAGCTTCTTAAGGACACTTGTATTTCTTATATAGACCTACAAAGATTTTTTTTATGCGGTTTGAACTACGTACGTATTATTGGGATTTTTATATAATTTTGTTTGCTGGCAAACTCTCGCCAGTTCACAGTCCAGATATTAAATGGTAAACTCATAAGAAATACATTAAATGGTGTGTGTGTGTGTGTGTGTGTGTGTGTGATCGAATATTGACTAGAGAAGTAATTGGATTTCTGTAGCGAGATAGATCACTCAACAGGAGCCCAGAAATTTGTAGTGAGACATTAATAAAGATGTTATGACAGATTGAGTGTAAATAGCCACTTCTTATAACGATGTTTTTCTTGTAGCTGTAAGATATTTCGGTAATATTTTTGTTATATCAACCTCTGGTATGTTGTTGACACATACATAACGATCACCATACAACACACCGCCCACCACAAGACACGAGGCAACAATATACTCCAACAATTCTCTATTAAAGGTAACCAACGTAGACAATAGCTGTCAACACTCAATACAGTATACAGGCATCTCTCTTTATATACAGGATACTACGTATATATATATTTCTGTCTGTCCTTCTATCTCTCTATCAGTAGTCTCTCTCCCTCCCTCTTGTGCCTAACCGTTGCAGGTATGAAAAATATATTACTCTTTCTTAGTGATCGACTCCAACTGTAGAAAACCTTAAGACGTCAGCACATGACTAACATTACTTCAGTTCTGTAAACATGATAATGTTATTCAGGAAATATTCCACAGGGGGAAGTTATGGGACTCCTTCCCTCGTCATTATCGCTACCGAGGTGTGGAAGGAATAGTAAGTGGGGGGACTATCACCGTGCTACAGACCTTGGTTCTAAGATACGATAAATAAATACTATAAATTGTTCCCTGAGTGTGTGTAACCTGAGCTCAGCGTATAGAAGAGCCTTTTTGAAACTTGTTAGAACAGAGTTACATGTCCCTGTCGTCCTTTGATATTAAGATTAGGAATTCGGATGCCGGTTGCGGGATGTACATAAGTAAATGTTGTTAACATTATCAGAATCGAGACTATGATAACCAAGTGTTTTACGACCTACGATGTGACACAACTTATGTGTAAATTATATATATACTTTTTTAACCACTCATGTATTGTCACTGGTCATATTTTCAGTAAAGATTTCTTATGGTTGAGATTTTTGTGGGTTTCTATTATTCTTGGATATGGGAGGCAAGACAAGACTTTAATTTTTAACTCTTTTGAAAATTAAAGAATGCATTGCATTTGGAAGGGGGAACCAATGAGTTATCACCATAATCAAACAGGAACCGAGGATGGTAAATACGTTTCCGGAGTGCGGTAAAGCCTAACTGATAAAATCCCCCAAATGTAGACTCCGTAAAGATGTTTGTCCTCAACACAAGATGGTAGGTAAATATTCTTATGGAAGATATTTGAGCAGCAGAACTTTTTACACACGGTTATGTCTTGTGATTTGGCCAATCCCTCCCACCCCCAGTCCCAACCATTGTAAAAATTATCAATAACTTGTATTAAACCAGTGTATTCACTCCCAGTAAACACTACTCCTTGCACTGTCACTATGTTGAAATGAACTGTAGTTTGAGCTTTTCCCCATCTAGTTATTACACTGGGCTGCATTTGAAAAAAAAATTCATGAGGTGCGGGGTTTAGCTGATTCTTTATGTATTTTGCGTGCTGATTCCAAAAATGCCATTCATTTTGCCCAATCAGGTCAGATTTTTATGCTATGGGAATTGGGAAAAAATCGAAATTCTTAAATATGATGTCAAAATTTTTATGCGAAATATATCATAAGAAATGTAACCACAACACATAGGACCAAAATATGTCAACTACATAGATGCCTTTACAGTTGACATGCATAAATGGCTGTCGCAGAGAATTTCTTTGGTGGTTGGTGTCTGGGGCGTCCCGTTTCAGACACCAACAGTAGTCGGCGAGCATGTTGATATCCCAGCGACCCTGGTACCGCTCCTCCATTACACGGATATCTTGATGGAAGCGTTCTCCTTGTTCCTCACTCACATCACCACAGTTCTCTGGAAAGTAGTCCAAGTGGGAGCTGAGGAAGTGCATCTTGATGGACATGCGTGCACCAAGAACTTTGTAGCTCAGAAGTAGGTCCTCAACAACTCGTTCATACTCTGGACTTCTGTAGTTGCCAAGAAAATTGGAGACAATAGACTTAAGGGCATGCCAGGCTTTCTTCTCATTTACATCCATGCTGCAATCAAACTTGGGATCTTTGAAAAGCTCTCTGATCTGAGGGCCATCAAAAATTCCTGCATTCAGCTTTGCCTCACTGACTTTTGGAAATTTTTCTTTCACGGTTACGGTACCAGGCAAATGTTGTTCCTGGTGCTAAGACATTGTGTTCGCAAAGCCGTGATCCTAGTAGTTGAGCTGACTCCTTAGACAAGCACAAGTCTCTTGTTAAATCATTCAACTCAGCTTGACTGAAGGGTATGGGCTCTTTTGCAGAAGCTGTGGGCAAGTATGTACTAGAAGCGTCAGTCTCTTCTATGTCTTCATCGATATCATGATCGTCATCGAGTATCATGTCCCTATAGTTTTCTGGTGGAGTTGGAATTGGTATTCCTGGTCCGTGAGGAACTGGTTTGATGGCTGAGGGTACATCTGGATACTTAACATGATGTTTGTTCTTCCTGTTTATACCTGAAATGTGAACAAAAGATTTAGTATCAAGATAGCATAACATATTAACTTACAGATGTATTTAAGAATGCATGAACATACTGCATTTGATATATTAGTATTGATGTATTAGTATAACTCACCCTGGAGGTTTGTCATGCAGAAGTAACAGTCCGTGGTATGATCTCTGCCTTCCCTCCATACCATAGGAATGCCAAATGGTAGACGTTGAATCTTCTTGTTGCTCCAGCGCCGCAGATTTTCAACACATGTTTTGCAGCACATGTGAGGGGCAAAAGCTTTATCTTGGTCTCCAAGTTTCATTCAAAAGTATGCATGATATAAGTTTTTCACTAGGGGAGTAATGGTGCACTGTCGGTCTGTCATTGTTACACAACCGCACACATAGCAAAACCTGTTCGGGTCGTTCTTGCACTTCCGATTCATGATTAAATGTACAACTCTGTAAGAAGAAAAAACAGGTGTGTATATGATTAGAAATATGCTTGTGTGTGTGTGGAAGAGAGAGAGAGAGAGAGAGAGAGAGAGAGAGAGACGCAAACACTCCCACTTTCTTGAAGTCTCGAGAGACACTGACTGAGGGTCTAGACTTTAGAGGCACATCGGGGTAGTTGCTAGTACATGCCATGTACCACCAGATGAAAAAGAAATTTAATTGTGAAAAAATATATGTAAAAAAACACGGACATATACTCTTTTCCTTTGCGTCACGGCGGACATTTAAATGGCCGGCGAGCACGTGGGTGTATTTAAATGCATCGTAAGGGCATTAAAACTGACCGAAATCTTTTCTGTGAGGCTTGCCAATGTCTCTTATGATTTTTTAATGAACGAATATGAGGACCCCATTTTGAGCGAAAAATGTCAATATTTTACCTGAATCTCCGCTTAAAATGCTATAGCACAAAATTCTGACCTGATTGAGCAAAATGGATAACATTTTTGAGATCAGCATGCAAAATACACCCAGAAAAGCTTAATAATACACAAACCTCAAAAACTATGCAGGGCAGTGTTATATATCTTATTTGTATCACTTATGTTACTTGTATATTATTTGTAATTCGAAACCCATTCCCCAAATATGTAACTGTATATTTTCAGCCTTCTGGCTGCCAAGCTCTTTCAATAAACCGTTAATTATTATTATTATTATTATTATTATTATTATTATTATTATTATTATTAGCGTGTGTCGTCTGTCTCCACTCACGTATTCTCCCGTTACACACATGCACGACCCAGAAGTGCTGCGACACATCGCAAATTTAGGAATCAAAGAATACAATAGATATGAAGATATAGGTAAGATGTTTGATAAAAGTAACCAGAGTATTCCTTAAGTATTAAAGTTCAAATTTTACTTTTCTTTTTTGAAAGTTCACAAATACTTTACGGGAGAAACAAATATAAAATGGAGTCACGGAAGACTTCAGAGCCTTACATTGATAAAAAAATCCCTAGTACACGAACCTATATTTAGCCTTTGTAAACATATTAATCAGCTGTTTTAATGACGCCACGGCAGGAATACACACTTGGTGCATCCTTCACAGCGATACTGACTCCTTCCTCCTGATGTTTATATTGGAGAAACATGTACACAGTATTCCGACACACTGATGGTGGGTCGGAGGCCTCCACGTTATAGTAATATATTAGACTGACCTGTGAAGATCAGTTCTTTAAGAATTAACTAAACTTAATCGTGTAGAGTCTTCAGGTTAATAAATGTCATAACCTGAAGCCACTTGTGAATGTTTGACAGAACTGTAGTACGTCATTTTTATATCTGACACAGCCATCATTCACTGGCTGGCCTAAATTCTGCTTTTTTATCTGTATTTTATTTTCATTTTGTATAAATCGTGTAACTTTTTCAGTTAAAAATTTGTTTTGTTTCAGAACCAGATTGTGTAAATACAGTCCTTTCAGTAAAAATTTTGGTGGGTAGCAAAATATGAATTAATTTTTACTGTACTGATAGGCTGACCATCAGGTTTTACTGGTTCTGGGTTCAGGGCTCATCATTGCAACATCGATGTCTCTTTTTTTTAAGTTAAAATTCCCAAAATTTGGTTTAATAAATCTCTCTTAACTAATAGGAATCCAATATTTCAGGTTTAACTATAAATCAGTTCATAATATATATCCGTGTTTACATATACGCGAGAGTTAAAGCGTTTCCTTGTGTTGATGAAATTTTTTTCATTTTTTCTTTTTTTACCAATTTGCCTTGCGAGGTGGTTAGTTTATTGGGCACTGGTGCACCCTGTGCGAGGCGAAAAGCAGAAGCGTTTACATCACCCAACAAGGAAGCATGCGGAGTTCAAGCTTGCTTTTGTGACTCATGCGTTAAGGGCATTAGTGAATGAAGGGCACTTAATGGTCTAAAGCCACATTGAGATTCAGGGAGGAAGTTTTCTGCCTCACAAAGAAGTTTGTTTAGGAGGACTCGGGCGATAATCTTCACAGCTACGGACAGCAGCGAGATCCCACATGCCTTATTTTTAAACCATTCGTTTTTAAGTTTGCAAAGCCTGCGCTGCGCCTCCGCTTTCTTCCTGTGGAAAGTATCAGCTTTGGTCCGAGACTTAGGGTTGTTCAGCCAGTCATTTAAAGCAGCATGTTCATCATCGACGAGTACACTGATTTCCGGGTAACTTCATCAAACCAGTCCTGGTATATTCTTTGGATCTGGCCGAGGGTCTCTGCAGGTTTTTGTCTTGGCCGTGTCGAGAATACCCCATTCAGCACTGGGATTTGGGTTGTTTGTTATCGGGTTGTTTATCAGCCCATGTTCAAGCTGCTCTCTGAAAGCATGTGCTACCACTGGATCATCTTAACGCTAAGTGTTAAAACTTCTTCTGGAGGATTGTTGCCTTCGCCGTTTTGGGGCGACGTGAAGTGAGAGCTTAGCTCTGACGAGCCGATGATCAGTGTCGCAGGGGTCTGAGCTACACATGGCACGGGTGATGAGGACATTTCGGCGATCTCTTTCTCTGACAATGGTGTAGTCAATGAAATGCCAGTGTTTGGATCGTGGGTGTTACCAAGAACTCTTGAACTTGTCGGCCTGCCTAAACAAGGTATTGGTGATAGTGAGGTTGTGTGCAGCACACTTGCTGAGGAGGAGTACGCCGTTGGGATTATACTTGCCTAGTCCATTTCTCCCTACGCTTCCCTGCCAAATGTCATCGTCTCTGCGAGCTCTGGCATGGAAGTCACCTAGGAACACAACCTTGTTTTCTTTGGGGATATAGGTTAGCACTCTATCGAAGTCGGCGTAAATGGCCTCCTTGATGCCATCCTCTATATCCAGTGTTGGGGCATATGCACTGATGAAAAAGGCATGGTGTGAGTGATTCAGTGGGACTCGAAGCGTCATGAGGCGCTCGTTGATCCCAACAAGCATTTCAGTTAGTCTGTGTTGGATGTGTGGACGAATGGCAATGCCAACTCCATAAATGCGGTTTCTCTCCTCAGCAGGTTTACCCTTCCAGAAGAAGATATAGCCAGACCCCTGTTCTACGAATCGTTTCTCGTCTGGGAGCCTGGGACTCATTAATGGCTGCAATGTGACGTCGATGTTATACCTAGCCACCTCTTTTGCCACATGGGCAGTTCTTCTTTCAGGACGGTCATATGTGCCAGTATCCAGAAGGGACCTGACATTCCATGTAGCGACTACAAGAGGTTGTTTATTTTGTTTTTGTTTTGATCTTTGATTATAATTGTGTTTTCGACCGCATAAGGATGAACTTACTGGGTGGGATTACCCAGTCAGGTTGATTCTATAGGCAGGATATGTTTCGAGAATCCTTTCTAGCCCCTTCCCAATGTGGGGTGAGCAGAGTGGCTCCTCGAAAGGGATGCTCAGTAGCACAGACAGGACCAGATTACACTGCTGCCTAGATCCCAGTGCCTAAACAACCGTCTTCCGCGCCGTCCCTGTGCAGAATTGTGACTAGAGACTCCCGGCAGTCATCTCTGCCCCGTTCCCCGTCTCCACTCGTCCGTCGCCATAGGAATTTTGGGGATATACAGTAGGTGTTTTGATGATGACGAGTAGTATGATGGCTGCACTTGAGATGATTTATGTGGTGAGGCAGGAGTGCAGGCTGCAACCACACATCTTGGCCCTCCCTCTCCTGATCCAGTGGTGGAAGTATTGCAACGACTGGGGAGAGGAAGAGTAACCTTAGTTGCCTGTCCATCGTGCATTGCCTTTGTATGCCGGTGTAGTCGTTGGGTTTCCATGGTGGTCACCTCTTCCGCCTACACTGCAAATGGGATCTTGTTGGAGCTCTGTAAGCATGTCTGCCTGATGCGAGGCTCCACGGAAGATTTTTCGTTCTGGGTTTACTCTCGTAGCCTTATACCTACCAAGATTAATCCGGAAGGTAGCGAGGCAATGGTTGGTAGGCGCCAGGTAATGTCCACATGCCAGTGGGCTTATGCACCGTCCCTCTGGGGCCCACTGTTACTCCGAGATCCCCTGCTGGTCTAGCTTGGGTCCAGAAGGCACCCAGTTACCGTGTGTTGCCACGAGGAGGCACAGCAGGAGTCT
The DNA here is from genome assembly GCF_018991925.1 of Homarus americanus. NCBI lineage: Eukaryota > Metazoa > Arthropoda > Malacostraca > Decapoda > Nephropidae > Homarus > Homarus americanus. Next base: position 45,339 of record NW_024721180.1, on the reverse strand, counting down.
TGATGGTGAGGAGGCATTGTACTGGCAGGGAAGACTTACTGTATGCATGTTAAGTTGCTTCCCTGTTCACCACAATGGCTAGCCAGCGGCGGCAGCTGAAAGCGAGAGGGAGCAAGGAGTGCTTGCACCTTAACACTAACATAATGCTGCCACACTAAACGCATTTCACCACCCTGTGTGCGACACACACACACACACACACACACATTATTATTATATTATGCTGGGGCCGCAGTCACCACTGGATGTGGGCCAAGGTTACTGTGCCGAGGTCACTGGGCCGAAGTTACCATGGGCCGAAGTTACCATGGGTCGACTTCATGTGTATCATACAAACACAGCTGTAATAAGATAGTGCTATATTCAATACAGGAAGTTAAAGTGATCATACGTTTAGCCAGAAAATTTCCCACTGTCCGTGATCATAATTTTACAGAATAGTTTTACAGACAACCTAAACTAACTTATACTAACCTAAGCAAATATTATTGAGTTCTTAGAAATTGTGCAACGTGTAACAGCTATTGCCAACACAACAAACACCCTGAGTTAACGATCACTACACAACACACAACTGCCTTCACTTCGTTTCATTTTGTGAGATTCAGTGATGAGTGTGTTCGGCAAGGTGAGAATTTCTTATTTAATTTAAAAGTTTAGTGTTTACAGATTAATTCTCTTATTATACTGAGGTGTGTGTTTATAGTGAAATTTGAAATACTTAAAGAGTAAAACACGAAGTTCAATGAAGAGGATATAAAGGTTGTTCATATGTATTAATGAATATATCTTATTCATACATTAGGAAATTTAATTTGTCAAACCTACACAAAAGTTAAAAAAAAAAAATCTTACGAACATGACAAATCCCTCCTTTCTCCACTTTCATCTGAGCAATACCATATTGTACACATCATCCTAATACAGTAAAACCCTTTGTTAGAAGCTGATATTTTGCTCAATAATGTGGGCGTAATGACCCTATCAACTATTATTACAAATAGACAATTTTCGATTGCACACACACACACACACACACACACACACACACACGCAAAATTCAGCCAGGTTAAAAAGGGAGAGGAGGGAAAATAACAAAAACAGATATAGGTGTTGAGGAGGAAGGTCGAGGGTCGCCATTACCAAGTGTTGGACGTGAGACATTAAACTTCTTAATGGTCAACAAAAACTTGAAATGGCTCACTTACACTTAAGAGATATGTTCAGCCGTCGTGCACTGGAGCTGTGCGTGCGTGCGTGCGTGCGTGCGTGCGTGCGTGCGTGCGTGCGTGCGTGTGTGTGTGGGTGGGTGTGTGTGTGTGTGTGTGTGTAATTTTGTTTGTATATATGCTAACATGTGTAGTGTTGGGTGTTGATTGCCTGTGTGCGTAAAGTCATGAAATCGTTTACATACATAAGTGTGTGGCGATTGAGCGACTACAGCTCTCATCTCCGGTCCTAAGCGTTGCCGATTCTCCCTTAGGGCACCCAAGTTAACCCAACTGTGAACGGGCACCCACCAAAACATTCTGCCTCCCTGAGAACCAAAAGTTTAGTAACACTATTAGCTGTATCCGTCCCCAATTACACGTGTGTTAAAATTGATTTTTTCTCTTAATTTGTAAGCTGTTAGAAAACATAAGAATTCACGAATTTTGCATAGAGAGATATCATACCGTCCAATAAGGCATCCCAGGATTAAAATGCCCTTGTATGCCATCTAGATTGTACGATTCTTACCAACATTACATCTAATAGAACAAGACAAGATTTTACGCGTCTCTTTCATCGTCCGAGGAAACTGTATCACAGACTCCAACTTAATTATACTTTCTGACATGAAGACCTCTACACTAGGGTGTGTCAATTTAGGGGGTGAACTGGCTAAATTGAAAATCGAGTAATTTGGTAGCAATTTATTGTAGTCTTTAAGCATGCAAAACAATATTCTGGCATAAATTTTTTTTTATAATAAGTCCTACCTACATCAAATGGATTTTTATATGTACATATTTGTGAATTTATAACATAACCAGCGTTTGCACACATGTTACTGTTTCAAGTTTCAAATTATTATATTTTATTATCCGTAGTCTATTTGAAAGTAACCAATGCCTTCATACTCTCTTTGCTTTGGTTTCTTGTCATCAGTAGTCTGCTTGCTATTTGTGCTTTGATGTAACCTTCTCGCCTCTCGTGGCTGTAAACATGGCCCGCTGCTTCTGTGACCATTTTCACACATCTCTCCACACTTTGAGTGTGGGAAGGCCACTTCGGCACCTGCATTGGAGTCTCTTTAAGGTTTCTCAATTCTTGGCTAGTTAGACTTGTTGTCAATGGTGGCTCTAAGACTTCCAAACTCAAGTCAACCAATTCTGACAATTTGGTGGCATTGACGTTTATTGCGGGAACTTTTCTTGAATGAAACCAACAGTCTCCCAACTGGTCGTCATCTATTAGCGTTCCTCTAATCTTTAGAATGACTTCTACAGCCTCGGTTCGGAGATTGGTACATTGACTGCAAAGCATTGCTTGCAAAACTGCTTCTGATCGAGCATACCAAGCGGACCTTCTTGCCACAGGTAACACGATGTCCCTCACTACCTTCCTCTGTGTTCTTACTAGCTGCAATTGAAACAAAAGGTGATTGGGCCCATCCACCCACATAGGATTAAGTTTCACACTAAACCACTGGGGAAGATAAACTCCAATAATAAATTCAACAATTAACCTCAAATTCTTCAGCACTTTGCCCTTCAATTCGTGTTTGGAAATCCAAATCCTGCAGAAACGAAGAGCTGTAGTTAACCAACGGCTGTGACTGACAGGTCCAATCTCCAAGAGAGCCAATGACTGAGGCACTTCTCCTGATCTTATTGCTTGGGCAATACGATAAGCATAGGATTGATCTGTGCTGAGATCTTTGATGACTCCTTCAGACAACGCCGGAAGGAGGGCCAACTTCGACCTTTGGAAAGGTTGTATTTATTTCTAGTTGTGTTGCTTCATCCAGCATGATGCCAAGGGGACCTGACCACTTGTTGTTGCTCTTTGTAGGACCATCAAGTTCCTGGATGAGATGACGAAGAGGTAGCTCGCCTGTATGTAAATCACATACAATCCAAACAAGTCTTCTTCCTAGTTTTTTCTCTAAATGCGTCATTACATCCCCCTGCCATCCGGTGTTCACTGCAGTTGAATCTCCACCAACAGCCTGCAGTGAACTGCCAAGTCCTCTCTCCTGAACCCAACATAAAATATGATCAGCAATGACCTCTGCATGTTTCTTCCCTTCTACTTCAGTTTCGGGAGCAAAGTGAAACAAAAACCGACCACCAGGCTCAGAACAGACAGAGTAGTGTTCTTCTTTGATGAGACCTGGAAACTTTCTGTTCACTCCCTCTACTTCTAGCAAAACGTTTGTGTCATCTATTCTTCCATCAAACAAAAGACAGGAGAGCCCTCCCTCGCTTAAATCTTTTTCATGCTGATCAGATATTTCCTTCATTATTTTTCTTGTGCTCTTCTAATTTTATTATGATCTATCACCAAAGATACATCCTCTCGGCTGATGAGGCCTGCATCTATCCAAGCGGCAGTTGCAATTTCTGCAGCCTCACGAAGTCCAGCATGGTGGCGAATACTAGCTAAAGCAATGTTTGAAATATTTCTTGTGTTGTATTTCATTTTCTTTGGTAAAGGTTCAGATGGCTCTTTGGAACTATCATCTGATGTTGCTTCCTGTTCATCAGAAGAACTATCAAAGAAGTGATAAACATCTTGACACAGCTCTTCCTCTCTTTGGATGGCTTCTTCACTCTTCATTTCTTCTTTTGTTCCCTCTCTCGGATTTGTTCTCTCTTCTTGGCATTAGCAATCTGCTTCTTTGTTTCTGAATAATCTATTGAACCCATTTGCATACTTCCTTGGCCTTCTGCCTTTGTCCTCTGTGCCTTTATAAATTCAAGCTCTAAAACAGGGATCTTCTTTTCACGAGGACAACCACAATCAATGTGGGAATTATTTTCTCTCTTACCTGAGTGAGAACAGTTGGATTCAGAACATAATTGTATGGAGCACTTGCAGGTCAAAATGTCAAACAGAGTATCAAGTGTGTGCAGAAATTCATTTTTCCTGGCCAAGTTTCCTTTACCAAGTGATGTTTCAACTGCTTTGTGCCATAATTTCGTTAGTTTTAGCTCAATAGTTCGACACTGATTAATCACAGGTGGTTTGAATAGTGCATTAGCTTTTGTCCATTGATGCAGAAGAGGGACTATCATGTCATTTATGAGTTCTTTATCTGTATAGTTCCTTCTGTCCTTTGCATTTTTTTCTCGAAGGAGTAACCTAATCTTAGCATGTCTCTCACTGTTGGAAGTTCTGATACAGGAAGCTCCTTCCCTTTACCAACTAGCAGGCTCAAGTGGGTTGACAACTGACTTCTTGTCTTCAATTTTGACATCTTCACACTATCTGACAAATAGAAAAATATTTCAATGTTTCATAATTCAATTGTTGTTTCAAAAAATATCAATTTGTTTATCAAAAATGCTGTAACAGAAATAACATAATAATTTCTTAGAACATAATGTTTTATACAATGATATAAGTAACTGCGACAATCAATATGCCCTACTTACAATAATTAAAATGTAGAATTCGTCTGGTAGAGTAGGTGCAAGTGCAATGAGAGCAAACCACCGTCTATGATATCTAGAAGGAGAGTGAGCCGGGCGCCTTATCCTCACGCTTGGTACAAGTCAAAACAAGAATTAAACTGTCCCACACGGAGAGCCTGTTCATGTTCATGTTCTGACATGCATATTGTACACAAGCTATAGAACCATAAAATACTCCATAATCCATATGCTTACATGAGATTAGTTAATATCAAGTGAATAATTCTAATCAAGTCTCATTAATTTGTTGAAATACTGATATTTGAAATATTAAGGTATAATTGATGTAGGTGAGGGTTATTTCAATTCATTTTTGTTTGCTAATCTCAAGTTTAGACATAAAGAGGCACAATATTTTGACTACCAAATTTGATTTTTAACATGTTGACAAAATTGACACACCCTACTCTACACGCTGTCCTCGCTCAGTGTATCGTGGCGAACAATGACCTCTACACACTGTCCTCGCTGAGTGTATCGTGGCGAGCAATGACCTCTACACGCTGTCCTCGCTGAGTGTATCGTGGCGAGCAATGACCTCTACACACTGTCCTCGCTGAGTGTATCGTGGCGAACAATGACCTCTACACGCTGTCCTCGCTCAGTGTATCGTGGCGAACAATGACCTCTACACGCTGTCTCGCTGAGGTGTATCGTGGCGAACAATGACCTCTACACACTGTCTCGCTAGCCAGTGTATCGTGGCGAACAATGACCTCTACACGCTGTCACTCGCTGAGTGTATCGTGGCGAACAATGACCTCACACACTGTGTGTCCTCGCTAGGTGTATCGTGGCGAACAATGACCTCTACACGCTGTCCTCGCTGAGTGTATCGTGGCGAACAATGACCTCTACACGCTGTCCTCGCTGAGTGTATCGTGGCGAACAATGACCTCTACACGCTGTCCTCGCCGAATGTATCGTGGCGAGCAATGACCTCTACACGCTGTCCTCGCTGAGTGTATCGTGGCGAACAATGACCTCTACACGCTGTCCTCGCTGAGTGTATCGTGGCGAACAATGACCTCTACACGCTGTCCTCGCCGAGTGTATCGTGGCGAACAATGACCTCTACACGCTGTCGCAAGCTGAGTGTATCGTGGCGAGCAATGACCTCTACGCTGTCCTCGCTGAGTGTATCGTGGCGAGCACAATGACCTCTACACACTGTCCTCGCTGGTGTATCGTGGCGAACAATGACCTCTACACGCTGTCCTCGCTGTAGGTGTATCGTGGCGAACAATGACCTCTACACACTGTCTCGCTGGTGTATCGTGGCGAACAATGACCTCTACACGCTGTCCTCGCTCAGTGTATCGTGGCGAACAATGACCTCTACACACTGTCCTCGCTCAGTGTATCGTGGCGAGCAATGACCTCTACACGCTGTCCTCGCTGAGTGTATCGTGGCGAGCAATGACCTCTACACACTGTCCTCGCTGAGTGTATCGTGGCGAACAATGACCTCTACACACTGTCCTCGCTGAGTGTATCGTGGCGAACAATGACCTCTACACTGTCACTCGCTGAGTGTATCGTGGCGGCAATGACTCTACACGCTGTCGCTGAGTGTATCGTGGCGAGCAATGACCTCTACACGCTGTCCTCGCCGAGTGTATCGTGGCGAACAATGACCTCCACACGTTGTCCTCGGTTGGTGTTTGGTGGCGAATAGTAACCTCCACACACTGTCCTCGCTGAGTGTATTGTGGCAAGCAATGACCTCTACACGCTGTCCTCGCCGAGTGTATCGTGGCGAACAATGACCTCTACACGCTGTCCTCGCTAAATGTATCGTGGCAAGCAATGACCTCTACACGCTGTCCTCGCCGAGTGTATCGTGGCGAGCAATGATCTCTACATGCTGTCCTCGCTGAGTGTATCGTGGCGAACAATGAACTCCACACGTTGTCCTCGGTTGGTGTTTGGTGGCGAATAGTGACCTCCACACACTGTCCTCGCTGAGTGTATCGTGGCAAGCAATGACCCCTACACGCTGTCCTCGCTGAGTGTATCGTGGCGAGCAATGACCTGTACACGCTGTCCTCGCCGAGTGTATCGTGGCGAGCAATGACCTCTACACGCTGTCCTCGCCGAGTGTATCGTGAGCAATGACCTCTACACGCTGTCCTCGCCGAGTGTATCGTGGCGAGCAATGACCCCTCTACACGCTGTCCTCGCCGAGAATTATCGTGGCGAGCAATGACCTCTACACGCTGTCCTTGCCAAGTGTATCGTTGCGAGCAATGACCTCTACACGCTGTCCTCGCTGAGTGTATCGTGGCGAACAATGACCTCCTCATGTTGTCCTCGGTTGGTGTATGGTGGCGAATAGTGACCTCCACACACTGTCCTCGCTGAGTGTATCGTGGCAAGCAATGACCTCTACACGCTGTCCTTGCCAAGTGTATCGTGGCGAGCAATGACCTCTACACGCTGTCCTCGTTGAGTGTTTCGTGGCGAGCAATGACCTCTACACGCTGTCCTCGCCGAGTGTATCGTGGCGAGCAATGACCTCTACACGCTGTCCTCGCCGAGTGTATCGTGGCGAACAATGACCTCCACACGCTGTCCTCGCTGAGTGTATCGTGGCGAACAATGCCCTCCACACGTTGTCCTCGGTTGGTGTATGGTGGTGAATAGTGACCTCCACACACTGTCCTCGCTGGGTGTATCGTGGCGAGCAATGACCTCTACACGCTGTCTCGCCGAGGTGTCGTGGCGAGCAATGACCTCTACACGCTGTCCTCGCTGGTGTTTCGTGGCGAGCAATGACCTCTACACGCTGTCCTCGCCGAGTGTATCGTGGCGAGCAATGATCTCTACACGCTGTCCTCGCCGAGTGTATCGTGGCGAACAATGACCTCCACACGCTGTCCTCGCTGAGTGTATCGTGGCGAGCAATGACCTCTATACGCTGTCCTCGCCGAGTGTATCGTGGCGAACAATGACCTCCACACGTTGTCCTCGGTTGGTGTATGGTGGCGAATAGTGACCTCTACACGCTGTCCTCGCCGAGTGTATCGTGGCGAGCAATGACCTCCACACGTTGCCCTCGGTTGGTGTATGGTGGCGAATAGTGACCTCCACACACTGTCCTCGCTGGGTGTATTATGTATCTTTGTCATGCTCATACAGAAGTACTTATGTAATATTAAGTCTTTATGTCTGACCTTGGAGTTACCGTAAATACTCCTTGTTTACTGTGTTATTAAGTCTAAATTACTATGTTGTACAAGGGGGCTAGTTGGCAAGGTTTAGAATATATACTGTATACTGTTTAAATGTTGAGAAACGTAACTTCTTTGTGGGAGTTAGAAACAAAAGCTTATTGTTTGGGTAACAGCTGTCTGTCTGTCTGTCTGATTTATTCAGGAAGTTTAGGAGAATTTCGGAAAAGGGGAAATTTTATATACGATACTGATATGAAGAGGAACACCAGGGATATCACAGTCAATTTAAGTGCTGGGTTGTTTAATCAGCTCGCGCCTTGGGACATCACTTATTCCATCCTCAGAGCAAAGCCTAAAAGGTTACTTTACTGACCCGGGGACACGCACATTTTTCGATATTTGTACAAGCTAAAATCCGTCAAACCAGCATAAGAAAATTTTTGTTTGTTTGTAGAATTCCTCTGTAGAAATAGAATATGTACTTGTATATAACTCAAATAATGGTGCAATACCCAAGGGGGCGCTAGACGGAGACGCTTCTTAAGCCAAGCCCATTATTCATATACTGTATATACGTATGTATGTACAGTTATAAAAAAATTTACTTAAAAATGCAACTGGATACCCGGGACAAACATGGGCCATGAGACGATAAGCCTACCACTACACGAGAGAAAAAGAATAATAATGAAATCGATAAACTTCTTAATAACACAAACACATGACATGAAACCAATTACATCTTACACAAAACATGATGTTAATTGGCCATAGAAAATACTGCTGATAAATAAGGTACCGTAATGTTATTATAGAAATTGAGATATAATACAATAATACAACAAAGATTAGTTCGTGAATTTTGCCCCGGCACCTCATGACAAACTTATAGTGAGTTGTGTGGTCAACCGTTCCTCAAAAACAAGTTAGAAGACATAATGATGATACAAATAAGTAGAGAAAATACATAAAAATAAACGTCATTATTGTTTATTATTCAGCTGATAACAGCCATCAAGCGTGAACACAGTAATATATAGTATTTTTTAATTATTTAAGGATTTTAACGGAATTAACAAATATATAACTAGTTTCTCCTTTTGATTCCAAGTGTTAATTAAATTTGTATATTTTTTTACTGATCTCCGCGATATTCATGGGCGAGGCATGTAGGAAAAATTTGATTCGTTATTAATTGGAAATAATATTTTTGTCACTCATAATTAATAAAAGATCCATGTGTCTCTCTCACACTCTTGTCTCTCCCACACTCCTGTCTCTTCCACACTCCTGTCTCTCCCACGCTCCTGTCTCTTCCACACTCCTCTCTCTCTCAGCCAAATACGTTTTCATTACTTATCTGTCTGTGTACTATTTAACATTATTACGTTACAACACATTCTTGTTCTTTCAATATATATTTGTCTACAACTCTTAGTTCTCCAACACATATACTGTATGTCTCCAGTGCACTGCTGTTCTCTCTCCAGCTTGCTTCTCTTACTGGAACTGTCTCCTAACCTTCACCACCTTAGTATCCGCGACTTCACTGTAATTTGGATTTTTTTATTTACAGTCTACTTGATTTTGTACGTCTGCATTACAAATGATTTACACAGAGATCAACATTTCACTATAACATGTGTGTCACTGCACATTTATACAGTACCTCCTACACACATGTGTCTCTTAATCCCATTTGTTTATGTCCAGGAGACTAGTGTTAATCTGCCTCTCACACGTACACTACATTCAATTTATCAACACAAATACCATTCATTTTATTCTAAAGACCCTCCTGACAGCTCGACCACTGACCGCTGACCTTAAGTGCTAAGTCAGGGAATTCGTTTGTGATCCAGAGGCATCAAGAGCGAAGTCACGAGACATCCCTCAGAGAACACCTAACTGCATGACAAGTGCGTCGTTTGGGACAACTGCGTGAGAGAATATGCTTGAGTGTCTGGCTAACGAGGTCATTCTGAGAGGGTGACTTACACTTTATCGCTGTAGGGAGTATGTGAGTCACCGCTAGTACTCATGTATGAAAGATGAGGTTTGGATATTATATTATAATGTTATGTTTTTATTCGAAGAAAATAAAAAAGAACTAAATTATGATTATGGGAAAATATCATTTTTAAGTTGAGATATTTATCACGTTCCTTAAAATGCAGATACTGTACTAATAAAAAAAAGTGTATGGAAATATAGTTTCTTCTAATTTTCGAAATAAAATGATATATTTCTAATCATTAACGCCAGTGTATTTGGAGATAACATCAAACTCACTCATATTTACTTTCTAGTGGCGGAGAACTGAATGTTGCATCACGTAAACAATACTGATGATTATGAACGACACAATAGTCCACTCAGTCCTGGAAGTGAACTGACGCCTCTCACTAACACGGTCATGTGTATACCTGAACACTCCTGGAAGTGGTCTACTATCTCTACATATAAAGGAACGTAAGAAAGGTGCTGTAGACATATGGATGAATATTAGTAAGAAATTAATTGTTGCATGCGAAGGATTATAAGCGAGATTCTTAGAGTTTCATCGGAAAGAACAGGTGAAAGTTACTTACAGATAGCCAGAAAAAAGAGGATATGGCATAGCCTTTAACTTAAGCCACCCTGGTCTACAGTTACCAGTAATTCATTAAGACACCACTAGATGTCTCACCAAGAGTCATACGTCTATAATTCATAACACAAGTTAACACCACCAAGAGTTAGTTACGTTTACTCTCGTCCCTCGTGCTGGATAATGGTATTGGGTTGTGTGTTGGTGTATTGTGTTGGGCTGGTGATCTGGGAAACTGAGGACCAACCCAATCTGATCCTGGCCTGAGAGAGATAGAGAGAGAGAGCAAAAAACATCTAAAGTTTTATATTCATCTCCGGAAAATTGAATTCATCCCAAGCTGCATCTCCCTGTCACATCTATTTTGATTTTTATGATTGTGTTTCTGTGTATGGTTAAGACATCCTGAGTGTATCAAGTCATTACATGATAATAATGACTATAATGTTGTCGGTGTTGTCTGATTCATGGTTAGTAAAATATTTAAAAATTTTTTGTAAACTACCTCATGCACATATAAAACCGTGTATGTGTAGTGTTGTGTTTATTCCTCATATATATTTAGTAATCTTACAATCGACAAAATATAATAAAACCTCACAACAAGTTCTGCTCGCTGGTGTAACGTTTATGTAAATACAGCTGTCATGTTGGACATTGTCAAGACAAATGAATTTTCCAGAGAAAAACACCGCTCCCCCACCCCCTCTGTCTGTCTCTCTTTCCTACTTCTCCTTTCTCTGCACATGCACATCGCTTTACAAATGGTGTCATAACTCACTGGATTGAGTTTCCACCTTTACCATCAAAGGATCTGAAAGTCTGTAAAGTCTCTTCCCGACGCTGCTGTTACTCAGGTTTATTAGCATCTTAGGAGCAAATATCCTGGAGCCATTGGCGGCCACTTGCCGCTTTTGACCCAATTTGTGGGGACGAGATAAAACTGTCCGAGGAGAGGTGGACCTTCTTGCTCACTTGGCCCAGAGATCCGCTAATGCACTCCACTCATTCTCTTTTTACCCTGTGAGATTTAGACGCTTTACTGTGGATACTTAAGTTATTTTTTTTAACTAGGATGGATACCTGTGTTTTCTCTCGATAAATCTAAAATAGTGTGTTTTAAAATATTTTCCCCAGGATAGACAACGCTTAAGTATATATACACTGTCTATTATTGTTTCATTACTGTGAAGATCGACAATGAATAATTTATTGCTTACTGGAGGTACACTTACACCTCTTGGCCATACTCCTCACTCCTGTTCTTCTTTCTTAAGATAGCCTTCACTCTCCCTGCCCCTTACCTACCATCTCTCACTCTCCCTACCCTTAACCTACCATCCATCACTCTCCCTACCCAGTACCCTTAACCTACCATCCCTCACTCTACCTCTCCCCCTACTTACCATCCTTCATTCTCCCTGCTCTCTATACACCATTCTTCACTTTCCCTGCCCATTACCTACACCATTCTTCATGTCTCCCCACCCTGAGTGTGATGCTGTAACACGCTGCTCTACAGCGTGTATTCACCGCACAAAACGCTAGTATTTCTTTAGAGGGTAAAATCCGTGGAAGCCGTAACGTAACATAAGCTCTTCAATCTAACTTTATCATGGATATTTTTGATACCAGACTAAATATATTTCATACGTTTTACGTGATGTTGAAACACTGAACAGTAAGGTTTAGTTTTACTCGTTTTTGTAAATGTAAGCTTCTTAATATCACGTGAATATTAGCCCCCCTTGCATATTTTACCTTAAGATTAACCACCTTAACGCCAACTCAGCCCAGCCCCCCAGATATCGTTAAGAAATTTAATCATAAGGTGAAAAAATTCTTGGAAGCTGATCTCTACGTGAACCGCTTATATTTTAATTAAGAGAGCATATACCTAAGGAATAATATCCATGAAAGTAAATGTTGCAATAGGTCAGCAAGTGAAGGAACAGCAAAGGTAGAGGTACAATGTGGGTAGAGGGGCAGTCGGAGGCGTGTAAGAGGAGGGGCATGATCAGTATAGGTGGAGGAGCAGGGGGAGTATAGGTGGAGAAGCAGGAGGAATGTAGGTGGAGGGGCAGCGTAAGTGGAGAAGCAATATGAGTGGAGGAGGAATATGTTCTAGGAGTTAGCAAGATGAGAAGTCTGATGGTTGTTAGAAGAAAGACGCGTTTATTTTAACCACAAAGGCAGTGAAGCTTACGGATATAGATTAAGGAAGAAAACTTGTTCCATCAGAAGGGTGAGAGCCACGGCTGAAGGATGAAATGGAGGAACATCCCTTTCTTTCCAGGAGAATAAGGATCTGAATCGATGGTTCTGGGAAGAGATAGTTGTTGTGTGGGAAAAATAAACATTCTCCTTTGGGATGATGTGAAGAGAAGGAAAATGGATAAAATACGATACTTGAAGGAGAAAGAAGAAGAAGAGATAAGAGGGGTAGTGTAAATGGAGAGAAAAAGGAAGGTGGTAGAGCCAGAGAAGATTATGAAAATGGAGCAGCTGATGACTGAAAACTCTCTGAGTGGGAGATGTTAGTTTGCAAGGCCATTATGATAACAAAATTTGCTGTTCCAGTCTAGCTTAACGGGGTGAAGGTGCTGGATATTTTAGCCTTAAACAGTTAAGGTTTAAAGTAGTTTCACTCTTACGGGATTATGTTGTATGGAAGTTTCAGCCTGACAAGATCAATACTACTGTCACCTGCGGGCCGAGTGTAGTCTAAGCCACTTTACCTTCATAATGACTTTATCACGAAATTTTTAGCATTGCACATTAGCAGAGTTCTCATCTCTCTCTTTATTTATATTTACTCTCAGAGTCAGTGTTCTGACGAGTAACACTCGAGGAAAGGCCCTTGCCGTCTCTGTTACAGTTATCATGTTTCAAATATCTTCAGTCATTGACAAGTGGACGCCTTTGTAACAAAATCTGACAATGGCACGTTTTAATCTCTCCTAAAATGTTTACTTGTTGAGAAAAAGTTTGGTTTCAGTTTTAACATTACAGCGATTAGATGTTTGGTAGTTTTTACCTTATATCATTAACGTTTCTGGGACTTTTAGCCTTGTAAGATTAATGTTTATGTCAATTTAGTCTTTCAAGGTCAAGGTTTATAGCTTTCCCAGCCTTACAAGGTTAAGAGTATTGCAGTAGTAGGTAACTTTGTAGGTGACCCCTGCCTGCTGGGAGCCTAATGACAATGAAACGACATATGAAAGTGAATAAAGGGATAACTTTTGATGCATAAATATTGCAAATTTAAGTACAAAATCTTACTGATTACACATTGAATCTCATCATATTAAAATACATCGAAATTGGTTGAAGACATTTGCTGACAGAATATAATATAAAACAAACTTAGTATATTTAATCAAAACGTGAAAATGGTTGGTACGACTTCCCCTTTTTCACTTTAAAAAGAATTGGATATATATTTTTTAATTGCTGTGGCTTATAAACCGTCTACCTATCTATCTGTCTACGCGTACAGTGCAGTATGATACGGAATCCATTATTTATAAAAAACAAAAATGTATTTGTCTGTGTTGAGACCATAAGTAAAAAATTCAGGACAAAACACAATAATCACAAACTACAGCGATGAGAGGCAACTAATAAATAATTACCCTTGGTGTCTCATCCAACACAGTAACGTCGCCGCCCAAGTGACAGGTGTTGCAGCAAACGAAAATCCTCACACTCCTCTCAACACTGTCAATAGATACTCTTGTCGGTGGTTATTGGAAAAGACTTAATATGAGCTCCATGTGTCGCCCCACCAGAAGCTGAGTATGTGTCAACAGTTGTTACCAGAAGCTGAGTATGTGTCAACAGTTGTACCAGAAGCTGAGTGTGTGTCAACAGTTGTACCAGAAGCTGAGTGTGTGTCAACAGTTGTACCAGAAGCTGAGTGTGTGTCAACAGTTGTACCAGAAGCTGAGTATGTGTCAACAGTTGTACCAGAAGCTGAGTATGTGTCAACAGTTGTACCAGAAGCTGAGTATGTGTCAACAGTTGTACCAGAAGCTGAGTATGTGTCAACAGTTGTACCAGAAGCTGAGTATGTGTCAACAGTTGTACCAGAAGCTGAGTATGTGTCAACAGTTGTACCAGAAGCTGAGTATGTGTCAACAGTTGTACCAGAAGCTGAGTATGTGTCAACAGTTGTACCAGAAGCTGAGTATGTGTCAACAGTTGTACCAGAAGCTGAGTATGTGTCAACAGTTGTACCAGAAGCTGAGTATGTGTCAACAGTTGTACCAGAAGCTGAGTATGTGTCAACAGTTGTACCAGAAGCTGAGTATGTGTCAACAGTTGTACCAGAAGCTGAGTATGTGTCAACAGTTGTACCAGAAGCTGAGTATGTGAAGCTGAGTATGTGTCAACAGTTGTACCAGAAGCTGAGTATGTGTCAACAGTTGTACCAGAAGCTGAGTATGTGTCAACAGTTGTACCAGAAGCTGAGTAGTCAACAGTTGCAACAAAGTATGTGTCAACAGTTGTACCAAAAGCTGGAGTATGCGGTTGTACCAGAAGCTGAGTATGTGTCAACAGATATACTAGACTACCAATTTCATCAAAGTCTGGGCCAAAATCTCAGTTGCACCAATAGACATACAAGAAGCTGTATAAAAGTCCACTTTGTTCCATCAGATGTATACGAAGTCCAGTTTGTTCCATTAAATAATACCTCCATTACTTACAGCCATTTTTTACCCCTCACTGGTCGTATAATCCACATTAAATGAACACTTCACTGTATTCTTTTTCGATTTGTTTAGTAAATGTATGAGAGGATGATTAACTATAACGAACAGTGTGTGTGTGTGTGTTTATTTACATCTGCCATGAAATAAATATATATCACCGATCAGAATAAATGTCAACAATACATTACTGTTTTAGTGAGTGATGTCTCTCTCTCTCTCTCTCTCTCTTGATGAAATAACGCCTACATATATATCTAATAGTATACAGTGTGTGTGGGGGGTGAGAGGCGTTTTATGCATTGTTGTACGTTGATGAATGTTGTAAATAAAGCAGATAAAAGTTAATATTTATAAGTGTAGTGGACCAGTACACTCGTCTTGAAAGATCGTAGTTGTCTTTAGTTTCGATCTCCTGGTACGGTGAAATTATAGGTTTGGATCGTTTTATTTTTGTTATGGAATTTCTCTCTGTCTATCCTTCAGTAGTTAGAGACCAGAAGACACATTAGTTCTATTTGTCTAGGCTACTCCTTAACACCGGATCATACCCATCTCTGACTAAGGGTGTGGTCGTGTTGGCGTTAGCTGCTCTAAATCTCCAAGGAACTTACGTCTATGTGACCTTCAGGCTGGCCTTCCTCTTACACTATAATGTGGCAGCTCTTGTGCAAATATTGGCAGGAATATTATTATTTATATCCTTGAAAAAAAACACCTTATATTTACCACAAGTATAACACAAGTAAGAGAGAGAGTGTGCTGGCGTGCGTGCTTGCTTGCTTGCTTCCTTGCTTAGTCAGTCATTTGCTTCCTTGCTTAGTCAGTCATATACCTTATAAATATAATACAGTGTATATTAGTAAGCAGGAGGCGCTGTAGCCATAGTAAGGTGGTGAGCAGCTGGGCCTTGTTGGTCCCCTGATCTACCTTGTAAGAGGCATCCTTCTTTTAAAACTTCAGTTCCTCTTTATACATATCCCGTGTAACTCCCGGCGTAATGTGATCGTTTGTCGGGTTTAGCTAAAAGGATATTTATTTCGAATTAGTATTTTTTGCTTGCACCGTGTATAAATTTCCATGTGATTATTTGCTAACTGACAAACCATGATGACCTTGTTCTTTACTGTACCGGTACGTAATAATGACACTAATATATTAAATATGAAAGAGAAGGAAGGTGAGGAGGAGGGATAGAAGCTAGGAATAATGTAGGAAGGGAGAACAGATAATAAAGGAAAATGGAAGAAAACGGAAGGAAAAGGGTGAGGATGAATCGAGAAATCTGAAAACGAGGGAATGAAAAAGGAGACGGGGGATGAAGAGGAAATACTGAAAAAAAATGGAAAGAAAATGGAAAGGAATAAGTCGAGTGGACAAACAAAAACAAGTGGGAACTACACACAAAACTGGGAAAAAAATAGCAAAAACTTAAGTTAAAAGAAATGAAGAAAAGGGTATATCTCGGTGTTGTCATATTTATGGTAATCTTATATAAATTCACATATTATTAATAGTTAGAAATGTGTATTATGTTAAGTACAATACAACATTACTTATAACTGTCTCGTGGGTTTTCACATTATCAAGATTATAACTTGTGTTATTAAGATTTATCCTTAATAAATAGTTCAATCAAAGTTGTTACCGAAAGTTTCATATGAATGTAAGGGAATTTATTTTACCCCCAAAATTACACACATTTTTTGTTATGCTGTGCCAGTCAAGAATACATTTACTTCCGTTTTTGGAGAATATTATGGTAAGTCTCGTCTGGTCTATTTTTAGCATATAACATCATTTAAATATTACGCTGCACGGTCAAGGTCTAACAAAAAGGGGGAGGGTAAACTAAGCTGTGTACAGACAACATTATTAAGTTTTTGCTTTCTGATACATAACGCTCTGTAATTCTGGACTGAAATCCGTGAGAATTCTAATATTAGGTAAAATATGAAGAAAACATGAAGAATTTTTATGACACCGCAATTATTATCATGTACTAAAATTAATAAAACTAGATTATATAAATTAAAATGTAAATATATTTAAAACAAACTGCTTTTTAGGTCTGCTTTATATATATATATATATATATATATATATATATATATATATATATATATATATATATATATATATATATATATATATATATATATATATATATATATATATATGTAACCGGTCGGAATTTACTGGACTTTAATTTCTCACTTGACTTGGGGTTTATTAAAAATTAATAGATGGTAATGGCAGTGGAAGCGCCCCTTGAGAAAATCCCGAACCAGCACAAGAACACTTAAATCTACTAAACAAAATGAATTGTCCGTGACCCGTGGAAGGATAGCGTCTGTGACTGGGATGAATGAGACACACTGTAAAATTTAGACACTTATATTCCCTCCAACACTACAAACACAATCAAATAATGGTACACCAATATGCGCACCTCTTAACTTAAACTTAAAACACTACTCTGGGGAATAAAAGTTATAAATGACATAGAAATTATTAGAAACACAGGCAACAATAAATTTGAAGTATTAAGAAATGTTGCTTGCACACATGATCAGGCCTTAAGGGCTTTCACAAAATAATATCAGTCACTGAGGAATGGTAATAAAAAATAAGAAATTAAATACTCTACAATGAATAGGCCTTAAGGGCACTCAACAAAATTATAGCACCCCAACAGATGTACACTTCCTAACCTAACCTACCCACTACTCTGGGGAACAAGGTTATACCTGAGATCAGAATTATGAAGAACAATTAGAGGCATTAAAAGAATCAAATCACAGTATCACTCTGGTTCCACTTAATGGCACAAACATTCAAAACAATATTATCAAAATTATTTAGAAACTATTAAACTACACACGTCAAGATAATATCAGTCTGAGGAATGGTGTTAACTACACCCGTAATAAGGGAGGGAAGATGTTCCTCTTGGTATCTCCTAGAGACCTAGACTCACGGTCTCAGTGTGTGACCATTAGTTTACTCAGATAGCCTCAGTGTACTCCCAGTGCGTCCATAAAGCGGAAGGGAGTGAGCCAATCAGACCTTGTACAGTTGAGAGAAACTTTAGCTTCCCGTTAGCAAGAGGGTTTCACTAGCTGCTCGGGACATGTGGGGTTGTGCACCGGAGTGGTAAGAACTGATCACCCACTGCTGATGCTGGTCCCGTGTCGTTTTAGTTGTCGGGAGCACTCGTTCACTCAAGAGATCCTTTGCTACCCCGCTAAACAGTGACAGGCCTACACTGATCGGTCCAATGGCGACAATCGCCACCCTCAATCATCAACGGCAGTCAATCTCTCGCAGTCAACTCCGGTCAACTCCAGTCAAGTGGGTTCTGACGGAAACCCTGAAATGAACTCACTGTTAGCTCTAGTTTACTTTATCACTGCCCTATCTAACCCTGTCTGAGATCGAATGAGACTTACTTGTTATACTGCAATAGTGCAGCACAGGTGACTAGGCCACGTGACTATTTCTGATGGACGCGCGGAACGTCTTGTCTGTGTGAATGCTCTCCGGGACTGGGCCTAGCCAGCGTCGCGTCTCCTCAAGGCGTTACCTTAGGTCTACGTGATATATTTACCGCCTAACTAATAACTCCTTGGGACACCCGTAACATTATTCAGACTGCTAAACGATCTATAATAATTTCAAATTCAATAATAGTCCCTTAACTTCATGAATCGCATCATTATTAATTCGGTAAATTACATTTAATATCATATAGGCCTAGTTCCGCAGTCTCTCGCTACGAGCAGGCAGCGCTCCCTCCCCTCAGATGACCTTGAACGCTCAGTATCACTCATGGCGGGGCATTTGAAATTACTCTGAAATTTCTGAATATTACATATATATATATATATATATATATATATATATATATATATATATATATATATATATATATATATATATATATATATATATATATATATATATATATATATATATATATATATATATATATAGTAAATCACTGTAGGTGCGCGTGATATATATATGCTGATAACCACAAGGAAAGAAGAAAACACGAAGTTCCCAAGCGCTTTCGTGTAATTCACATCTTCAGGGGTGAGTACAGACTAGAGAGAGAAATACAAATCAAGGTGTATATATACAGAGGAGGGTGAGACCAGGTCCACAATGGTCAGGTATTAGGTAATGACCCTACTAATCTTTAAATAGCACACAACGGTTGGTGGTCAGGTCAGATGGTCAGGTGACCCGGCCTTCTCACCTGGTCACAAATCTTCTTAATTACAAAATTGTCCAGCTTGTACATGCCGTTACTCAAATTCATGTTGAATGCTTCGGTATGTTTAATAAGACTAGATTCTATGATGTTCCTACTATCAATTGAATTACATGGTAATATTGAGGAGGCATTATCCCAGTCAATGCAATGCTTGTTATCCCTCAAATGAACAAACAGAGCATTGGATTCCTGGCCTGTCCTAACACTGTATTTGTGTTGTTTAATTCTAGTTGCAAGATCTTTACCTGTCTGGCCTAAGTAAAACATATTACATTCCTTGCAAGGAACTTTATAAATGCAACCAATTGTGTTGTTGGGGGAGTTCTTGATTAACATTTGTTTAACAGTGCATGAGTTTTTAAATGCCACATTGACGTTCCAGGTTTTTAGTTGTGAAGGAATGTGTGAGAAATTTTTGTGAAATGGTAATATTAAGATATTCTTATGGTCATGGGTGGGCTTGGGATCAGTTCTATAAAAAGTTTTCTTAGTAATGTTTAAGCATTTGTCTATGAAAGATCTAGGGTATTTAAGGTTTGAGCCAATATTATATATATATTTGTATTCCTCATCGATGAATTCCGGACTGCAAATTCTCAAGGCACGTAAAAACATTGTTGAAAATACTGACTGTTTGACTTTATTATGGTGGGCAGAATAATAATGAATGTATGAACACACATTAGTAGGTTTTCTATAAATACTGAACTTAAAAGTGTTACCTATTCTGTGTATCAGACAGTCTAGGAATGGCAATTTACAGTCTTGCTCTAATTCCACAGTGAATTTGATCGAGGAGGCTAAGTTGTTAAGTTGTGGCAGGAAAGCTTTTAGGTGCTCATTACATGGCCAGAGACATAATACATCATCAACATATCTAAACCAGACTGCTGAGGGTGGTAAAATATTACTTAATAGTTTCTTTTCTAAGAATTCCATATATAGGTTGCTTAATACAGGTGAGAGTGGATTACCCATTGCCATACCAAATTTTTGAGCATAATATTCTCCATTGAATTCGAATTTGCAATCCTTAATACATAGTTTGAGGAGTTCGATGAAGTCGTCTTTCGAGACGGGCAGTGAAATATCATCCAGGGAATCTATGCCTCCTCAATATTACCATGTAATTCAATTGATAGTAGGAACATCATAGAATCTAGTCTTATTAAACATACCGAAGCATTCAACATGAAATTGAGTAACGGCATGTACAAGCTGGACAATTTTGTAATTAAGAAGATTTGTGACCAGGTGAGAAGGCCGGGTCACCTGACCATCTGACCTGACCACCAACCGTTGTGTGCTATTTAAAGATTAGTAGGGAAACCTCATATACACCTTGTTGTATTTCTCTCTCTAGTCTGTACTCACCCCTGAAGATGTGAATTACACGAAAGCGCTTGGGAACTTCGTGTTTTCTTCTTTCCTTGTGGTTATCAGCATATACCTAGATCACGCGCATACAGTGATTTACTTGCATATATATATATATATATATATATATATATATATATATATATATATATATATATATATATATATATATATATATATATATAACCGGTCGGAATTTACTGGACTTTAATTTCTCACTTGACTTGGGGTTTATTAAAAATTAGTAGATGGTAATGGCAGTGGAAGCGCCCCTTTGAGAAAAATCCCGAACCAGCACAAGAACACTTAAATCTACTAAACAAAATGAATTGTCCGTGACCCGTGGAAGGATAGCGTCTGTGACTAGGATGAATGAGACACACTGTAAAATTTAGACACTTATATTCCCTCCAACACTACAAACACAATCAACTAATGGTACACCAATATGCGCACCTCTTAACTTAAACTTAAAACACTACTCTGGGGAATAAAAGTTATACATGATATAGAAATTATTAAAAACACAGGCAACAATAAATTTGAAGTATTAAGAAATGTTGCTTGCACACATGAAACAGGCCCTAAGGGCTTTCACAAAATAATATCAGTCACTTAGGAAAAGGTAATAAAAATTAAGAAATTAAATACTCTACAATGAATAGGCCTTAAGGGCACTCAACAAAATTATAGCACCCCAACAGATGCACACTTCCTAACCTAACTTAACCACTACTCTGGGGAACAAGGTTATACATGAGGTCGGGATTATGAAGAACAATTAGATGCATTAAAAGAATCAAATCACAGTAACACTCTGGTTCCACTTAATGACATAAACATTCAAAAAACACTCCTGTTAAAATTATTTAAGAAATATTAAACTACACACGTCAAGATAATATCAGTAACTGAGAAATGGTATTAACTACACCCGTAATAAGGAAGATAAGATGTTCCTCTAGGTATCTCCTAGAGTCCTAGACTCACGGTCTCAGTGTGTGACCATTAATATACTCAGATAGCCTCAGTGTACTCCCAGTGCGTCCATGGGCAGGAAGAGAGTGAGCCAATCAGACCTTGTGCAGTTGAGAGGAGCTTTAGCTTCCCGTTAGCAAGAGGGTTTCACTAAGCGGCTCGGGACATGTGGTGTTGTGAGCCGACGTCAGCTGGGCACCCGGACGGCTAGATTCCCTCAAGAGATCCTTTGGTACTCCGCTAAACAGTGACAGGCCTACTCTGATCGGTCCAATGGCGACAATCGCCACCCTCAATCATCAACGGCAGTCTCAAACGGCAGTCAATCTCTCGCAGTCAAACTCCGGTCAACTCCAGTCAACTCCAGTCAACTCCAGTCAAGTGGGTTCTGACGGAAACCCTGAAATGAACTCACTGTTAGCTCTAGTTAACTTTACCACTGCCCTATCTAAACCCTGTCTGAGATTGAATGAGACTTACTTGTTATACTGCCATAGCGCAGCACAGGTGACTAGGCCACGTGACTATTTCTGTGACAGACGCGCAGGGACGTCTTGTCTGTGTGAATGCTTCCCGCGACTGAGACCTAGCCAGCGTCGCGTCTCCTCTCAAGGCGTTAGCTTAGGTCTACGTGACATATTTTCCGCCTAACTAATAACTCCTTGGGACACCCGTAACATTATTCAGACTGATAAACGATCTATAATAATTTCAAATTCAATAATAGTCCCTTACTTCATGAATCGCATCATTATTAATTCGGTGAATTACATTTAATATCATATAGGCCTAGTTCCGCAATCTCTCGCTATGAGCAGGCAGCGCTCTCTCCCCTCAGATGACCTTGAACGCTCAGTATCGCTAATGGCGGGGCATTTGAAATTACTCTGAAATTTCTGAGTATTACATATATATATATATATATATATATATATATATATATATATATATATATATATATATATATATATATATATATATATATATATATATATATATATATATATATATATATATCGTGGCGGCGGGTGTGTCCTCACTAGATGTGGTGTTGAGAATATTAACCTGGGATGAGAGAGATTTGTTGGTAATTGAATTTACAGAAAACGAAAGAAGAGATTGATAATATATGTATATTCAGGAAAAATAATAATAAGTGAAACAACTATATATTGATCAAATAAATGATGACGTGCTCTAAATTCTATTATCAGTTGATAGCAACACGATAGACAACTCACAAATAAAATGTAAATTACATACGACATAAAATTTTGGATATTCATAAAACAATTTACATGACGTCAAAAGAGTTCTTTAAATTTTTTGTTGGACTGTAAAATGTATTTTGTAATTTGGCTAAAATTTCATAGTGGATATATTTTTGTCTCTTCTGCTTAACAATATTTCCTTGTTGCTTTCCATTTCAACTTTAATTTAATTATCTAGAAGATTCTTTAGACACTTTCAGAGCTGACTCACACAAGCAGTACGATGAAAAAAGTCTGAAAAAAGTTTATTACAGTTTAATTTTGTTCCTAATAGTTCTCTCAGAAAGATTTTGCCTCTTTGTTGTGTTATGTGGCGCCTCTTCTTACTCTCTCAAGTATTAACTGATCCATCATGTGTGAAGCATCTTGATGGGTCTTCGACACGTGGCGATTTACACGAGTAATATTTGCCTACACATTAAATTCTGTTCCGAGAGCAAAAAAAAAAAGTTTTCGTATTAGTATCATTTTGGATGTTATTCAAATATAAATCTATTTTGACAAAACTTATGTAAATTAATTGAAAAAATATATCACTAATACTGAAGCAGTAGACGATTCGACTAAAAACTCGCCCAGTGATATTCAGCTGTTGTAATAATTATGTTAAGCCGATAGAGAAGAGCTGATTCTAAAATATACTCCCACAACACCTTGCTCCAGAGTCTAGTTTTACCTAACAGCCTCGACAACATAATCCAGAGACGTCCTCCCCCTTAGCACAAGTTGACGACCCCTTTGTTAACAACATTATCTGGTCTTTTATTTATGACATTCATTACTAAGATATTATACATAACATTACATATAAAATACATCCACTTCCTGTAATACCTCATTGAGCTGATTAATATGAGGTGAATTACACCTTTTCGCATATCCGTTGAGACAGTGTTACATAACTATTTGACAAATTTCATAACCGAATGACAGAACACATATCGAATGATAATCTAAAATAACTGTTCGTTCATGCTAACGGAAGTGATTGACATAAGTTATGAAGTTGACAGACGTGAACAATAAACCGACAGTCTACATATAGTTTGAGAATGTAACAATTGGAGAATGACATACCACCAACAGTTATTTTAGATTGTCATTCGATATGTGTTCTGTCATTCAGTTATGAAATTTGTCAAATAGTTATGTAACAATGTCTCAACGGATATGTGAAAAAGTGTACCACTTGTTATTCTCAGATATCATAACTCAGAGCTGCATTAATAAAGTATATAACACATACCAATATACGAGTTAAGGAACATCACCCAAGGGTAAAGATTGTAAAAAGCAACAACACATTAGACCAGCAGTTGTGTATCATCAATTACCGGGGGGGGGGGGTAAAACTCTGCGGTTACTACACGCCAAGTTTCACTACCTTTCCCCCCTTTTTTTATTTTAATGTTTTTTTACCTGTTATAATACTTTCCTGAATACACACGCCATTGGTCTTTTATATAACAACAAAACAA
This sequence comes from Homarus americanus, assembly GCF_018991925.1. Lineage (NCBI taxonomy): Eukaryota > Metazoa > Arthropoda > Malacostraca > Decapoda > Nephropidae > Homarus > Homarus americanus. The sequence goes on along the minus strand of NW_024721180.1, from coordinate 20,790 downwards.
ATCTGAAATGTCGCGTATAAAAGCTCCTAGGATCAGTACAGTATCTCAGTAGGCAGGTATGTATATGATTACCTTTACATGCATGTTTTTATTCACGTATCCGTACCGTATGTATAAAGTTCTCTATATATTAATAAATTTCATCAAAGTATGTAAAAAACCAACGAGTATGTTTCAATAAATCTATGTATATTCGTATTGTAAGAATTTCATGGGTGATCGGGACGTCACTCTCTAAGAATTGTAATATTTGTTTTTTGGTACTTGAGGGATGTCCATCGTTATCTAGGCAGCTATTTTCATCATAGTTTCTTATACATGTAAATAGGAAGGTATAATATTTGACCTTATCTGCCAGCCTTACAATAGCCTCGTTATGTCACCCCTTTCAGGTGCACCAGAGCTCCTTATACCACTCCATGGTGATCAATTAGTGTGCGTGTGTACTTGATCTTTATCTTTAATTTCACTACTTTCACATTTTTACCTTACCTAGCCTAACCTAACCTAACCTAGCCTAACCTAACCTAACCTAGCCTAACCTAACCTAACCTAACCTTCATTGGGTACTTTTCATATGGCTTAACTATTACCAAAGAAAATTATTGATGTTGATCTCGGCCAATATTATGATGGGACGAAATCACTAAAATGGGCCTAGGTCACCACTCAATGTGGGCCGAGGTCACCACTGAATGTGGGCCAAGGTTACCACTAGATGTGAGCCGAGGTTATCACTGGATGTGGGCCGAGGTCACCACTGAATGTAGGCCGAGGTTACCACTAGATGTGAACCGAGGTTATCACTGGATGTGGGCCGAGGTCACCACTGAATGTGAGCCGAGGTTATCACTGGATGTGGACCGAGGTTACCACTGGATGCGGGCCGAGGTTACTTGGCCGAATTTACCATAGGCCGTCGTCACTGGCACCCGAGATTGTGCTGCTGTCATCAACACAAGAAAACGCCTCAACTCTTGTGTATATGTAAACACTGATATTATGATCTGATTTATAATTAAACCTGAAATGTTGGATTCTGTAGGTTAAAAGAGATTTGTTAAACTATTATTTTTTGGGGGAAAATTAACTTAAACAAAGAGACATCGGAAAATTTGTTCAGGCTTGTACCCAGAACCAGCAGAACCTGATGGTCAGTCCCCCCGTAAGGTCACGGTGTCTCTGTTATATAAAGTTTGTAAGGTGCTTATATATTACAGCTTCACTTCTCTTAATATACAGTATTGGTTAATGTATAAAAGCTATTTTATAATGAATAATTCACTCCTCTTGTATATCTTTGTCACTTATTTATTCTTATACTAATACAATAAGCAGAGCAATGAAGAATATATTTACTTTATCAATAAAATGATTCCATTATAACCATACAGTAATTTAATAAGTCGGTAAATGAGGAAGTGAAATACTCTCTCAGAATTGTATCAACTTTATTAAGAAGAAGTATTTAGTAATTGTTTTATACCGCGTGGCATCTCCAAGACCATCTATGTTTTCAATCCGTCGACCCTCTAGAAAATACTTTGTGGTTCCCCAGTTGAGAAGCTCTGGTAGAGAAGTAGAGTGATAGTGTAGACACCGACACAGGCTATAAACCAGTTTAAAATAATACAGATGGGAAGTGTACATGATGAGACTAACTTCGCGATTACTAACACATACTTAAAAAAATAATTATGGAGAGGAACTATCCGGTACACGCAGTGAGTTTCATTTTGACTGATGTGTATGTGGGCGAACCTCCCATCACCTATAAGGCCATCAGTGACGGACACACCTGGTCTGGACTATTCATCAAAACAGCTTCTAATTACCATGGTTAAGGATGCCTGATATTATTTCCCATTTGAAATACACTTAAATTTGGATTAATTCAGGTCATCGGACTCAAGTGACTTTATCTTGGTAAATTATTACCATTAGCTCCAATAACACGGAATGTACTGAGCGTCAGGCGAGCTTCTATAGGTTTTAACCTTATTATGCCCTCGTTAACTAGTGGGTGGAGTAAACCCGTACCCATAATAAAACACCAGTTTGATAAGGGAATAATGACCGTGTAGAGAGAAATCTGTGTTGTGGAGTAATCGCTTAATAGATGCTGTTTCACGTGATATTTTACTTAGACTAAAATTATCACTACCATGAAACATCTGTAAGTGTTACCAAGATTAATATACAAGGATAAAGTTCTATTAGAATATATCAATATAATCCTCAAATTGTTTTCTATATATGTTTTAATGTAACCTAAAACTAAAGGGCTCATCAGGAAATACTAAATAACGTATAAGTATTTTTTCTTTACAAAACAAAAATTGAATCCCCAATTAAAAACAGATATCTTAGACTGACAAGGTGACAGTTGGTTGCCTCTATTCCGGGCTTTGAATGTTTACATATATTTGATCCTAAAGGAGTAGAAAAAGTAAATTTACTTAAAATATGAGAGTAACATTTTTTTACCTAATCGTTATCAATTTTATATTATATGTAACCCCAAAAAAGAGTATTTTTATTACCTGACTGTGGCTATAGCTCTAGTGTGTTTACTTATGTGTTACCAGAGAATTAGGCTAAGGTCTTGGGTGACTCCTCATACTTTACTTGAGCAAGAAATCTATTTTTTTCCCGAGATCGAGATTTTTAAAAGTTGAGATCAAGATCCTTCGCAATTTTAACATTTATGAATCATCTAAGGACTTGCCCGCCCAGGTAGCACTTGAGTGGCTAAACTTCAAATAGGATATTCTTTTGGTCGTGTTTATACAACTATGACTATTTTCAAGTTAATGGATGGCTGGAGGTTTAGTGTTATTAAAAAAAAATAGCGGAAATATTTACCAACTAGTATGGGTATATACTGTACGTACTAACTACCAACGGATTTACATTACCATGATTATAAATTAAAATTCCGGACCAAACAGACGTACAACTTGTGATACCCAGACCCACTGAGACCACCACCATGCACTCCTCTCAAACCCAGACCTCTTAAAAGATATCTACCGCCTGAATATTAAAATAATTGTGAAACCTTATTTTGATCCCATTGAAAATTATTATGACATATACTCATAAGTTCCTAAGAATTACCAAATACCAATAATTAACTGTGCGACCATTACGACATGTCTATTTCAATCAATCAATCAAACATGTCGGTACAGTGATTTCAATGGCAACTATTAATTTACTAATCATTGTACTGAATTACGTAAGATTAGTAGGAATAAATGTTTTTTTTTGTCCTAAGGCTCAACAAATGGTAACGTCAATATAGCACCATCATTAAAATACAATATAGTTCTTTATTCTAACTCTCACTCACTGTCCTACACAGAATGTCTCTCTAAAGCATACATGTTAATTGTAATTACTGTTATTACACTCTAAACTAATTGATAATAACAATAACTCCAGGTGTTACACATTACTGCTGTCTAACTAAATCTGATTCGTGGAGAAACGTAAGCTGTTCTGGGTGAGGGTTAAAACTCTGCCTCTCTCCCCGGGGGTGTTGTAGAGTCCTGAGAGTGAGTTTCACTGCCTCCCTCCCTTATAGCTCTCCCTGCAGGTGCTGGGCGGCCGGCGGCATGTGTGTGGTCTGGTCGCCCGAATAACCGCACTGAGACTAACTGCTAGAGTTTGGGCAAGTTGTGAGGTTAACGGAGAATAACATGGGCTTCCTATTCTGGTGCCAGCGAGGATACATTACATACCTGGGTTATGAAGTTATGGTGTAGTAGGGAGAGGAGGACTCCTGCCTGGTGAGGATATAAGCTAGGGAGAAGAGGTAGGTAGCCCGGGAAAAGGTATCGATGTGGATGCTATAAGTTGTGGGCGCCAGAGTTGTGCGCCAGTGTTCGTTTGGAAACTTTTGCGATACTTTTAATTTAATTATACTCCTTGGCAGAAAGGGTTTAATTATAATTTATCATTGAAACTAATTGAATTGAAAACTATGAGGTTTGAAGTGATGAAGAATAATAGATGGTTAGATTTTGATGTCTGTAACTGCGGAAACCTACGTGCTTTTGTTTGAACACGTCAGCTGACACAGTGGAGGGTCGGACAGGGTGGAAAACCACAACGGACAGGAGAGTTAGAGCCACAGTATGTGTAAGGCAGCAGGGAAGGAGGTCTTATTTTTGTTTTTTAATTTCTGAAAGCTTAAGTTTTATGATGTGCTGTGCCTACTTCATGGTGTAAAGCACTAATGCCTCAAACATAGTTAACTACATAATACACAAAGTTACAAATATGTACCTTACCCTTGCCATAAGAAAATAATAAATGCACCAGCGGATTTTTTATATTAAAAGTGTACTCATCTACACAAATTAATAATAACTTGGCGCTAATACTATCCCAGGCAAATATATAGAAAAATAACGTGTTTACAGAAGCTTTCACAATTTATGTAGATGACACAATGTACTTATTTGGCAAAGGAATGACCAAGAATAAGGAAATAAAATATCTGATCGTATGGAAACAAACTTCAGCTTTACAGTAAAAACAAAATACATTCCAGGAACAGTGATCCATTAAACTCAACACTGGTACATGGGGTTAAACACATATAACACACACACTCCATCTAGAGGCATGTAAGTGCACTGATCTACTCAATGGGTTTCAAACAAATGATTACGGTAAACTTGGTGTCCATTCAAATAAGTTTACTAGACTGTTTACTGTGTACAAATTACACTTTTAATGGCCATATGATTTAGGGTCGCTGGTGGCTCGTAGCCGTCCAGGATCAACATATAGATACATTTGCTGATACAGTGTGTGGATCAAAGTCTATCATACAGTGAGTCTTAGTGAAGGCTCTTACTGGATGATGTTATTGCCCGAGTGTATAGAGTAACACTACATAATCTCATGTGTTCAAATATACATGAGTGCACATGCGTAAATACATACAGGAAAATTACAGTCACACACACACACATACCTCCCTCCCTTGCGTCCTGACAAGTTCAAAAGTTCTTCAGTACATAAACTTCTACTTCGCTAAGCCTGTGAAATTTGATAATAACTTCCCTGATCAGAAGTATTTATACGCCTCTCGTAGAAAAAAAAGTGCCCGATTAATGTTACACCAGTACCCCCACAAGTGATATATTCTGAAACTTATTCCTCGTCGCTAGAAACTTTCACAGGGACAAACTTAAAGGAGTTTGGCGATACATTTCAGGTCAGAAACTTTTATACGTTACTGTTAGACGAAGTTAGGAGACGAAAATGAGTGTAGGAGGATGTACAAATAAATGAATATCTTCATACAAAATGTAACCTGACCTGACCAAACCTAACCTAACCTAACCTATTTAAAGTATAAATTAAACATCATATGGCAGTAAGCAAGGGCTGAAAAGAAATAAACAAAATCTTACAATATACGAATTAATATTAAGTTGTAATAATAAAACCAAAAAATTATCTCTATTTGACAAAACCGATTGATGATTTGTAAAAGCTTAAACTAAACAGGGATAATTGCCTAATATCGATAACTTCTATGTATTATTTTAAGCTTCTGACTGGCCATCGGAGATCATGTACGTCATCATATTAGGTATTAATGAATTGTGAAATGGAAAACTTAAACTAACTTAACCTTACATTAACAAATATTAACTAAGTGTTATTATTTTTTTTCGTTTTACATACAGGATAATCATCATGGGTGATATGATATTATGATGTATTCGGAAAAAAATGTAAAAGACGTAAGTTTCGGAGAAAAAGAATTAAATCTAAAGTTACTCAAAACAACAGTAAAGATTTAAACTATACAGAAGAAAGGAAAACAAATACCAGTAATAAGTGCAAGTAATAAATAACTAAATAAACCCTGGAACTAAATATATATATATTTTGATGTTCTTTGTCTTTTGCACTATAGACTAACTGCAGTATATACTTATAACATTTAATCAAGTAATATTAATGGTTGCCCCTCGTGTACGAGGATGGGCCGGCCCAAGGCGTGAATTTGTTTAAGGTGTAGAAGCTATAGTCAACACAACTACCACACCCTAAGTTAACGAGTTGCATGACCTAGTGTCAAGGAATAATCCAAGAAGACCGTACAACTCGCCAACAGCACTGGCTAACCATTACCCCGGAACACAATCCACTAATCGATTAACATTCATGTCGCTAATTACTGCTGGGACGGCAGAGACAAATGACGTAAAAAAAAAAAAAAAAAGTCTTACCCTGCTCGGGAATCGAACTCGGGTCGACTCGCTTAAAAGTCGAGCATGCTGACCACAGGTCACCAAAATAAAAAATATTTTTTTTTTTCGTGCTGGTCAAGCCCCGACCAGAGGTTAGCTAGACCCCCGGACAACTCTTTCGGAGCTTGGCCAGCACGTGGTATTTGTATTATTATCTCGACCTAATTATATGTTACAAAGTCACTTGTGAGTTTTTCAGTGTTGTTTTTAATAATATTTACTTATTGTAAGCTAAATGTCAACAAATAATTGACTAAAATAATATGAAAACAAACAAATATAAACGGAACTCCACGTAATATATACTATATGTTACACTAAATATGGATAATTGATGATTAGTGATAAATTCTAGGTATTTCTCTTTTTGGGAAACTTTTCACCGGCCATAAACGATCCTGTAGATCATAAATGTACAAATAAATGAATACCTTCATACAAAATGTAACCTGACCTGACCAAACCTAACCTAACCTATTTAAAGTATAAATTAAACATCATATGGCAGTAAGCAAGGGCTGAAAAGAAATAAACAAAATCTTACAATATACGAATTAATATTAAGTTGTAATAATAAAACCAAAAAATTATCTCTATTTGACAAAAACGATTGATGATTTGTAAAAGCTTAAACTAAACAGGGATAATTGCCTAATATCGATGACTTCTATGTATTATTTTAAGCTTCTGAATGGCCATCGGAGATCATGTACGTCATCATATTAGGTATTAATGAATTGTGAAATGGAAAACTTAAACTAACTTAACCTAACATTAACAAATATTAACTAAGTGTTATTTTTTTTTTACCTACCAGAGGGTTGTGGGACCAGAGTGTGTTACCTGCCAGAGGGTTGTGGGACCAGGGTGTGTTGCCTACCAGAGGGGTGCGGGCCCAGAGTGTGTTACCTGCCAGAGCGTTGTGGGACCAGTGTGCGCTACCTGCCAGAGGGTTGTGGGACCAGAGTGTGTTACCTACCAGAGGGGTGCGGGACCAGAGTGTGTTACCTGCCAGAGCGTTGTGGGACCAGAGTGTGCTACCTGCCAGAGGGTTGTGGGACCAGAGTGTGTTACCTACCAGGGGGGTGCGGGACCAGAGTGTGTTACCTGCCAGAGACCAGAGTGTGTTACCTGCCAGAGGTGTGTGGGACCAGAGTGTGTTACTGCCAGAGGGTTGTGGGACCAGAGGTGTTACTTGCCAGAGGGGTGAGTGAGGCGGTGTAGGTTGGAAGTGAGGCAGGAACACGAGTCTTGACCCTTAGCAAAATGAAGTGGGGAGATCATTTACCAACACGTCACCATTAACCAACGCGTCACCAAACACAGCAATAGGTGTGTGTGTCGTCCGCTGTACCATTATTTAAAGATTTATTTCGTTTTGTAATGAGGAACAAATATAACACAGACTCATCAGCTTCCTAATGGGACGACATAAAGGTGGTCAGGTATACTTCAGCCGGAGACAAATATGAGCTTAGGTTAGGTTAGGTTAGGTTGAATTATTTCATGATAGTTTTGTTGGGTCGATTTCTTAGGTTATGTTGGGTTGGCATAAGTAGTTTAGGTTATATTAGGTTAGGTTAAATAACTCATTGATAATTAGGTTAGGTTGAAATTACATACTGATAGTTAGCAAAACAAAATTAATGTGTGTACAGTACGTGTATGATACTCAAGGCTCCTGACAGGACAGTGTGTGCAAACCACAGCTTAATGTACAATACTACACAGAACTCTTGAAAGTTCGCATCTGAACTTCAGCGTTACTTACTGAAGCTGTTTCAGAGAGTAGTGAGGGAGGCGCCATACTCTAGGTTCTTGAGATAACTTGATATACACGGTTCAGTAATCAATAGGCTGTTGAAAATCCCTTATTTTAAATTATTGTATCTTAAGTCAAATTATTGTCCGTGAAACAGTAGACTATCGTTGCTCATAACTTATGGGCAACGATATGTTATGAGTCATAACATAACGCGTTTTAATATTCAATTGATATATACAATCGTACCAAAGGAGAGGAAAATATTTTATTTTTTACTTGTACCTAGTCTAAGGAATCTCATTGTTTATATTACAAAAACTGAAAGATGAGAATTTGTTCATTAGTTCATATAATACAAGTTCCTAATTTTATCCATATACATTGAGAAATATCCCATGTACGAATAAAACAAGTCATGATGCTATACACCGTAGAGCCGGGCATATTTATGACCCCTACAGGTAATTCATCATATCAGACTGCTGTACTATTAAGGTGTCAGGTGCCATTAACAACTAAGAGTGACAACAGACAATAAAAGGTGGCTTATTATTATAATACAAAGTAGTTATTTTTATGCGTCTTAATGCAACGTCATCCTTAAGGGAAGTGAATCCTGAAGCGTAGCAGTAGTTCATTTTCTTTCAATTATGAAATTATGATCAATCTGTAAGTGGTATAGATGGTAACAAGTGATCGTGGGCCCGGCTGCTGGCACGAGGAACAACATTGATGGCCATTAAAAATTTAGATTGTTTAGGCCGAAATACTTTTACTTACGAAACACTGCTAGCATGTATTGGCAAGGGCAGCCCGGAACCGTCAGGAACTCCGCCGATTGGATCCCATAGGCCACCCTTCTTCGCCAATCTCCTCAGGTGCTGAAGCAACTGAGGGTCTTCAGGACTCCGCCGAGAGGGCCAGAACAGCCGTCCTCACGCCCCCAAGGAGTGATACTAGCGAAGGTCCCGCTGGACCCCCGAGTAAAGTTGAGACTTTTCCTCTATTTCTCTTTAAGACAGAGAGGCAACACTGGCTAGTGAAGCTAAGATTATCTACTATCATATCTTGATATATTATTACTTAATTTATAGTGACGTCCACAACACACCGAGACTTTGGTGTTTGTTTCTGTGAGTTAAGGAGATACAGTGAGTCAACCTGAGACGTTAGTCAGCTGGTGCACAAGTTTTGAATTACGATCACAAGTACTCATATTTCATTATTTCTATTATCCTCGCTGGGTGGGAGATATAAACTAATGTTATAGTTATATAGTCCTAAGTAACTTATATAAAGTATATAGGCATATAGTCCCCAGTAATTCATGTAATGTTATAAGGCTTGTAGTCCCTAGTAACTTATTGCCGGATGCTTCACATTATGGTATAAGTAATATTAACATTAATTACCACTGGTTAGAGGTGTGGTGTAGATGTTTCATAGTTTAATATTTATAAACAGGCAGCTAATGAGGTGATAATCTTCACGGCCAGGAGGAGTGGTACTGACAGCCCGACGGTGTGTTCAGTGTATTAGAGGACTGTATCTGTTAACATATAGCATGAGACTTGGCCTGCTGCTGTACTGTGGCCCTGACAAGATCATGTAGTGCGGGACATCACCAGATACTCCTGCGTTGGCCTCAGACATATTCCCAAATTGATGCTGTGTCCTTTTACTGGTGGGTAGTGGACATGTTACTGCTCCAGTAGACATAAATTATAATTTATTTATTTCACGTTAGTGGGAGTAGTAAAAGTTACCTTATATTCAGAGTAAAAGGAGGTATGACCTGAACGACTGGTGATAAGTATTCAAGGGTCTTATGCTGTGTTGGTGTGTGAGTTGCTACTGAGTGAGCCGCTGTCCACAAGGACCTCTACCCACACTACGCTCGACCTGTGGATGGGCCAGTAATTATGGTTACTCACTATACTATCACCATCGACCTGTACCAGCCACTTGTAATACCCAAAGCTCACTAGTAACGTCCATTATATCGTATATTAAATGTTCATCTCTTTATTTGTACGTCATCCCATGCTAGATTATACGAACCTGGCATGCTATCACCATGATACGAGCAGTAGGCAGGATACAGTCGCCATAGGCATGATAGGTAAGGTAGAATGTAAACCAGCTTATTCATGCTACCCGTCGTCACCTCCTCCAACATTCATCCGGCGCATATAGAGCGACGACATCCACTCCTACGTGTCATCCATCAGTCCAAGTAAAATAATGATTACCACATCCACAGTGGATTATATAGCACACACACACACATAATAATGGAAGCCCCTCGAAATCGAGGATGGCCGGCCCAAGGGCCTCCTAGGCGTGAATTTGTTAAAGTGTAGAAGCTGTCGCCAACACAACTACCTCACCCTAAGTTAACGAGCTGCATGACCCAGTGTCAAGGAATAGTCCGAGAAGACTGGACAGCTCGCCAACTGCACTGGCTAACCATTACCCCGGAACACCATCCGCAAATCGATTAACATCCAGGGTACCAATTACTGCTGGGTAGACAGAGGCAAATGGCGTAAAGAAACTTGCCCATAGTTTCACCCAGCCCGAGGATCGAACTCGGGCAGGATGCTGACCATTTCACCACAGGTCTCACACACACACACACACACACACACACACACACACACACACACAAGACCCACGTCAATAACTCACCATTTATTACGTGGAGGATCCCTCAGGAGGCTCCTACAGTGTGTTGCCACTTTATCATCCACCAACTTACACACTATCATACTGCTCCTGGAAGACACTGAACACACCGTCGGGCTTTCAGCACAACTCCTCCTGGCCGTGAAGATCATCACTTCATTATGCTGACTGTATATAAATATGAAACATCTACGTCACACTTCTTATTGACTTTCTGCCTCATTTTTACACAATTGCAGGTCACAATTGTTTCTTTTACCTTGACAACGCAACATACATATAATGTTTCTCTCTATTATTATTATTATTATTATTATTATTATTATTATTATTATTATTATAATATTTTCGCCCCCCAGGCCCTGATGTGGGTCATTGACCTGTGACCTGACTAATCCCGTAAAAAACAAAACTGTGAAGAATATGTCAATAAGTTACTGGGGGACTGTATACCGATAACATTACATGAGTTACTGGTGCCTATAATTATAACTATAACATTAGTTTATATCTCCCACCCAGCGAGGATAATAGAAATAATGAAATATGAGTACTTGTGATCGTAATTCAAAACTTGTGCACCAGCTGACTAACGTCTCAGGTTGACTCACTGTATCTCCTTAACTCACAGAAACAAACACCAAAGTCTAAGTGTGTTGTGGACGACACTATAAAATAAGTAATAATATATCAATATATGACAGTAGATACTCTTAGCGTCACTAGCCAGTGTTGCCTCTCTGTCTTAAAGAGAAATAGAGGAAAAGTCTCAACCTTACTCGGGGGTCCAGCGGGACCTTCGCTAGCATCACTCCTTGGGGGCGTGAGGACGGCTGTTCTGGCTCTCTCGGCGGAGTCCGGAAGACCCTCAGTTGCCTCAGCACCTAAGGAGATTGGCGAAGAAGGGTGGCCTATGGGATCCAATCGGCGGAGTTCCTGGCGGTTCCGGGCTGCCCTTGCCAATACATGCTAGCAGTGTTTCGTAAGTAAAAGTATTTCGGCCTAAACAATCTAAATTTTTAATGGCCATCAATGTTGTTCCTCGTGCCAGCAGCCTGGAGGCCATAGGTTCATCTCTACACCCGTGGGAACAACTAAGTCGGTTGTGTACAACAGCGTCAGAGAATTATAGCAGCCTTACAGTGAGAACGGCACCAGTGTCTTAAGGCTCATTAAGGCATCACGTATCCGTTAATACAAAAGGTGTTACCAAGTTAATGGCCGACAATCCAATTTTTATTGTCATTTTTCCTTCTGATTTTTTTACACTTTAGTTTACATTTGTATTAAATTTAACACTTAGTCATTTTTTCCTTACAGTAATACATACAAATGAAAAGCTTCAACCAAAACACAACGTAACGTAACGTAACCTGCTTTAGGTATATTGGAATATCTTATGAGTGTAAATGACGTCTTATATGAAAGAGTGATAATAATATTATGTGTAAATTAATTTACATTATTATAACAATAAAAAGTATTCCTTTACCCCTACTTAGCGGACACACACACTGGCCATAGGTGACCATGTAGGTCATCATATTAGGTCCACGTGAATAGTTTAAGTAACTTAACCTTAAGGAATATTACTTAACTCTGATCTTTATAAACACAGGATGATCATGACGCGTTATATGATATATTCTAAACAATGTAAATGTCAACATAAGTTTGGGAGAAAAACAACTAAATCTAAAGTTACTTAAAACAACAGTAAAGACTTAAACTGTACACATGAGACGAAAACAAATATCATAGTAATAAATGTAAGTAATAAATAACTAATTAAACCCTGAAACTAAATACGTATATTTAAATGTTCTTTGTCTTTTATATTATATTGTTAACACAGTAATGACTTTAACACATATTGAAACAATTAAAAGAAAAAAGAAAAAAAAACACCGATCAACCTCGACCCGGAGGGCCAGATGACCCCTGGACAGCTCTGAGCTTGACCAGCACGTTCGTGTTTATATTATTATCTCGACTGAATTATATTACAAAGTCACTTATGAGTTTTTCAATGTTGTTTTGATAATATTTACTTATTCTCACCTAAATGTTAACAACTAGCGTATTAAAGAATACGACCACAACTAAATAAAGGCGGAAATTCACGGAGGTAACTTGGTGTAACTGGCTAGACTCCCCAAGGTGCCACAGACCTGCCATCGTCTAGTAGTTTTTCATCGTGTAGCACAACTGAGGCTATACATACGAACACGTTTACTATATAGCTGGAGTATTTTACACGTTTCTTATACAGCCACTACTGAGAGAGGGGGAGGGAGGGACGGAAGGGGGCTACACGATGAACCCATAAATCAGGTATAGCTTGTCGAGGACGGGCTACGGGGCAATGTAAGCAATGGGGCTACTAAGACTATAGGTATAGGCTCCAAGTCCACGCTAGGCCAGGCCTGAGATGATGACGTCACTAGCAGCGTCCTCAGCGGATATTACACGACTTGTATCTCTCGTCCATCTCTCCCTGGGTGAGGAGGAGGAAGGGGGAGGGGGAAGAGGAGGGGGGAGGGGGAGAGGAGGGGGGAGGGGGAGGAGGGGGAGGAGAGGAAGAGGAGGGGAGGAGGGGAAGAGGAGGGGGGAGGAGGAGGAGGAGGAGGGGGAGGAGGGGAGGAGGAGGAGGGGGAGGAGGGGAGGAAGGGAGGAGGAGGGGGGAAGGGTGGATGGGAAGGAGGGGGAGGAGGGGAGGGGGAGGGAGGAGAGGGAGGAGGGGGGAGAGGAAGGAGGGATGAGGAGGAGGGGAAGGGAAAGGAGGAGGGAGGAGGAGGAGGAGGGGAGGAGGGGAGGAGGAGGCGAAGGGGGAGGGGAGGAGGAGGAGGGGAAGGAGGGGGAGGGGAAGGAGGGGGGAGGAGGGGAGGGGAAGGAGGGGGAGAGGAGGGGAGGACGAGAGGGAGGAGGGGGGAGGAGAGGGGAGGAGGAGGGGAGGGGAAGGAGGAGGGGAGGAGGGGGAGGAGGAGAGGGAGGAGGGTGGAGGGGAAGGAGGGGGAGAAGGGGGAGAAGGAGAAGAGGAGGAACAAGAGGAGGGACGTAAAGGGGAAGAGGAAGAACAAGAGGCGGAGGAAGGAGAAGGAAGAAGATAAGGAGTAGGAGGAAAGTGAGAAGGAAGAAAGAGGAGGAGAAAGAGGAAAGAAGAGAAAGAAGATGGAAGAAAGACAGAGAAGGAGAGGGGAGAGGAATGGACACAAAGCAAACAGTAACAAGTTTCAGTGTTGGTGGTGGTGGTGGTGGTGGTGGTGGTGATAACAGCAGTGGTCACGTTAGTAGTAGGATTAGTGGTGATTAAAAGTGGTGCAGATGACGTGGTGGTGAGTGGTGATACGTGGTGGTAGTCACAGAAATGGTGGTGGTAGTGATGATAATAGCAGTGGTAGTGGTGGCAGTAGTAGTGGTGGTGATAATAGCAATGGTCACACAGTCCTGTCGTAACTGGCTGGCGGGTCTCAGGTGACATGTCGGGGCGGAATGGGACAGAACAAAGCCTCGGCATCCGTCACCCCCTCCTTCCCTCCCAGACAGTTAACAGTCACAAAACGTCTCGACCTGTAAATACCTCAGCCCTGGGAACACCCGCAGAAACCGGAGAGAGTCCCTGAGAAAACCCTGTAGAAACCGCCGTGGCCCGAGGGATGGACTAGCCGAGAAAATCATAACGAATTTCAGGAAAGCTCTTTTGGCTCCTCCACCCGTCCGTCCGCCTCATGGGAAAAGGTTTTCTTTGCCATTTTAAAAGATTTGGAGCCACAATGAGGGATTTTTCACCGCTAAGGTAAGGGTTAGAGGAGGTGGTGGGGGAGGGGGGATGGAGAGAAGGGGAGGGGGTGAAAGGAGGGGAAGGATTGTATAGGGGGAGGTAGTGAAGAAGGAGGGGGTGGACGGTGGTATCCCACACACCCACTTTATGTAATGGAGGTTTAGAATGCACTACCAAACACACTTATCATATACGCCTCAAAAATATTATCACATCATCACTAACTAATAAAACACAAGACTTGGTGAGTTATGTGTGAAGGGGATCATTCAGGTGGTGTGATAATACAATGTAAGAGAGAAACTTCACTAAATGGAGGAGGAGACACACACGTCCTCCCCCATGGCTCCCACACACCCGCCGATAAATCACGTTCCGACTTCTTTATAAGGACCTTCCTGTTACCTGAATAACCCGGCAGCTGCAGCCTCAACCAATGGGACGCCGCGCATTACCGCCGGCCTCCAATAATTACACCATGCGCAAAAATTTTGCTCAGAGGAATCGGGTGGTAGGACCAGATGTTTTATCCCCCAAAAAAGACAAAGTCCAAAAGTAACAAAAAAATATATGCCACTGTGCTGATAACTGGGTCTTACTATAGTTGTTTGCACAGGCTGGGATTGGTAGACGCGCTGAATTCGTCAGAAATACGAATTTTAAGGAGCAGTCTCATACAGCCTTTGTTGACACTACGCACGCATGCTCGTTCCTCGGGGTGTGTCTTATTGTTTAGTCCACAGAGTTCTTTAAGCTTACCATACCATTGACTGATGTTGGTCTGCTTCAGGTGTTGTAATTTGGTTGGGTAGTGGGACTTCTTTGCAGTGCGTTTATCGCGGATGACTCGGTTGTGAAGGGACCTGTAGCGGATGTGGTCATTGAGATGAAAGGCTCTGTCTCTCTGTTGCATAAGTCTTTTGATCCGAGGTGTGATCCAGGGCAAGTCAGCTGGGTGAGATCTGACGGACTTCTCGGGGAAGAAGTGGTGGTGAGCTTCCGTGGTGGTGTTGGTATAATTTATCCATTTGGTTTCCACGTCATCCACGCTAAGTATTTCAGTCCAGGGGTGGTGAACTATCCACTGCCCGAAGAGGCGCACTGCAGAGTCAGTAATCGGCCTGTAGGTCTTGATGTAGGGTCTCTGTACTTGAGTGGGAGTGGCAGCTGGGGACCAGAGCACTGATAAGTGTGTGCTACACCCGATAGGAGGCATTGGTTGAGGTGGTTGGTACTGGTCCGCTAAGTCAGTTAAGATAAGGTCAAGGGTATTTTGACCATGTGTGGGGAAGGTCACAACTTGTGATAGTGATAGCTGGTCCTGGATATCAGTGGTGTCAATTTCATTATAATCCCCACATAATACTAACTTGGCACATGGGTACCTAACTATGAGGTGATAATGAGATGATTGATAACATAAGAACATAAGAACATAAGAAAGTGGGATACTGCAGGAGGCCGACTGGCCCATACAGGGCAGATCCCTTTCACACCCATCCCAGCACTTCCATGTGCCTATCCAACTTCGTCTTGAAGTTCCCTAGCGTCCCCGATCCTACTATAGCACTCGGTAGCCTATTCCACATATCCACAACTCTATTACCAAACCAGTGCTTGCCTATATCCTTTCTGAATCGGAATTTATCTAATTTAAAGCCATTTGTTCTAGTTATTTCGTTATTAATGAGCTTCAGAACATCTTCCATTTTACCCTTGTTAATCCCACTTACCCACTTGTACACCTCTATCATATCTCCCCTAACTCTACGCCTCTCTAATGAATGTAAGCCTAAGCTTTTCAGTCTTTCTTCATATGGAAGGTTTCTAATATTATGGATCATTTTTGTCATTCTTCTTTGTACTCTCTCCAAAGAATCTATGTCCATTCTATAATAAGGACACCAGAACTGAACCGCATAATCCACGTGTGGCCTCACTAATGCTAGGTAAAGTTTCAAGATAAAAGATAAGAGTGTCTCTGGTGGGTGAACGAGGCGGATGGTATGCCACACAGATTATGATGGAAGCAGTGTGGCGCGGGTGGGCCTGTGGCACAACACGCACCCATAATGCTTCCACATCTGCTGGGACTTGAACATCCAGGCGTGACGGGCGTAGGTCATCTTGACAGAAGAGGGCAACGCCCCCTCCGCGTCTATGTGAACGAAGGTGATGAAAGAGTTGATATCCCTCAATATGACACGTTTCAGGCACAATTTGCCAAGCCTCACATATGGCAACGACGCTCGCGGCGGCTGACCTGACTGTAGTTGCCAACTCGTCAAACTTGTTAGCTAGGGAAGTGACGATGGATAGCAGTAGAGACGGGAGATCATACCATATCCGTGGAACTTCAGTGTAGTGGTACGGTCTGTCAGGGGTGGGTTTCTCCGGTTTCCTAGTGGAGGTTACAGTTCTAATGGGCTTATGTGTATGACGGCCTTGTCTACGGCTACGCGCGTGGAATATGTTCAGTGACTTGAGTCGCGCGATAACACTGCCATCAGGATAACCGTTCCCACGCTTTAGATGGTACAGAGTGCGTCGGGAGTAAGTGATTGGTGGCCATCTGTTGATATCTGTTGTGGGCGGACGGAAGTGTTTGTCACTGAAGGCACTTTGAGGGCCACTGACACTGGTAGACATCTGTTAATATTTGTCAGTCGTAAAGACCGTGGGTCTTTGTCCCTGGTGCTTGGGGTCGCCGACACAGTTTTCACGATATATGTAAACACCGCGGTGGTCCTTGTCACTGGCACTTTAAAGGTGACCGATAAAGTGCCCACTGTCTGACTTTTCCTTGGGGTGCACTATCGGAGCACTGTATGATAATCACTTATTGCACTGAAGACTTGAATGTTTTGCTGAGAAAGTCCCGGTCAGGTTAGGTCGGGTCCAGTCACACTCAGTGTTACACTGCTGTGCTTTTGTGCTTTTCCTTAAGTGCACTGTTTGTGTGCGAGTCTGTTGGTTTATTAGTCCGTCCGTGAGTCTGTTGGTTTATTAGTCCGTCCGTGGGTCTGTTGGTAAATTAGTGCGTCCGTGGGTCTGTTGGTATATTAGTCCGTCCGTGGGTCTGTTGCTTTATTAGTCCGTCCGTGGGTCTGTTGGTTTATTATTCCGTCCGTGGGTCTGTTGGTTTATTAGTCCGTCCGTGAGTCTGTTGGTTTATTAGTCCGTCCGTGAGTCTGTTGGTTTATTAGTCCGTCCGTGAGTCTGTTGGTTTATTAGTCCGTCTGTGGGTCTGTTGGTTTATTAGTGCGTCGGTGGGTCTGTTGGTATATTAGTCCGTCCGTGTGTCTGTTGCTTTATTAGTCCGTCCGTGGGTCTGTTGGTTTATTAGTCCGTCCGTGGGTCTGTTGATTTATTAGTCCGTCCGTGATTCTGTTGGTTTATTAGTCCGTCCGTGAGTCTGTTGGTTTATTAGTCCGTCCGTGAGTCTGTTGGTTTATTAGTCCGTCCGGGTCTGTTGGTTTATTATTAGTGCGTCCGTGGGTCTGTTGGTATATTAGTCCGTCCGTGGGTCTGTTGCTTTATTAGTCCGTCCGTGGGCTCCGTTGGTTATTGGGTCCGTCTCGTGGGGTCTGTTGATTTATTAGGCCGTCCGTGATTCTGTTGGTTTATTAGTCCGTCCGTGAGTCTGTTGGTTTATTAGTCCGTCCGTGAGTCTGTTGGTTTATTAGTCCGTCCGTGAGTCTGTTGGTTTATTAGTCCGTCCATGGGTCTGTTGGTTTATTAGTCCGTCCGTGGGTCTGTTGGTTTATCAGTCCGTTAATGTCTATATTAGTTTATCAGTCTGTCCGTGTCTGTGTTTCCTATCAGATCGTCTGTTCGTGTGTCGATGTATCAGTCCGTCCGTTTGTCTCTCCGTGTATTAGTCCGTCCGTGTGTCTGTCCGTGTATCAATCCGTCCATAGTATGCTGTCAAAACGAGGACTCAAACAGCCGTAATATTCTAACTGTGATCTTTGTAGGTGAATGTGTGTCTCAACAAAACCACTGAAGAAGTGGATAATGAGGCTGTTCCATCGGTTCTTCTTGAGAGTTTTGGAACTGTCGTGGGCCGACGGGGAGATTAGTGGTCTCCTCCTCTGCTATTTCTTGTTCCGCTTTCCTTGCTCTTTATTTGTTGTTGCTGTCGTTGTTGTTCTCCTTTAATCTCTTTCTTTCTTTCTTTCTTTCTTTAAAATTGTACACACACAATTTTTCCCCGGCAAAGACCACTGCACTGCACTTTTGCGGAAGGCTTATGACAGCAACGTAAGAGTTGAATTAAAACTTGAGTTATCCTACAAAAGAAACTTTAATCTCCTTTGGAAGGAAATTGAACATATCGTTTTAAATGTTCCCGCCGGACAATATGCTCCCTGCCAGCCAATTTTCCCGAGGCACGGTAAATGTGGCCGCCAAACCCGGTGCGCGCGCAATTTACTGAATTATGTCGAGTTTCTAATATACTAGCTAGATAATAACTTAATTACTTTTATTACTTATTTCTTTATTTATTTATTTACGGGCATATTTATGTGCGAATACACTTATTTACTTATACTGCTTGCTACTCACGCACTCACTTAAGCACTTGATTGTTTATGTACAACTCTACGAGATAATTATTATCAGTGATACAAGATTTTTTAAGAAGTGATTAAGTTACCTCTAGAGTCCTCAGGGGGTGACTGCCTCACTAGGTTACGTCTACACTTGAGTGCTTGGATGAGTGATATAACAAGGCAGATTTTTTACTAAAGATAATCATTACAGTACAGTAGACTGAAAATGTAAATAAACTTTCTAAAAACTATCCTCGTGTTTTTATAGATAGTACTTAACGTGTAGTTTATGTATACATTATAAGTTCAATAATGGTGTGTTAAGAAAGTGCTTCCTCACCATCAGATGCGGTGGATGTCGCGGAGAAAATACAGTCAACCCTCGCTTTGCGCGGTCCCACATTCCGCGTTTCCGCGTTTACGCGGTACCCTGCCGAAACAGGAACGCTCACATTCCGCGGTTCGTGTACCCCTTTACTCGGAGAGCGGCTGGCGAACCGCGCCATTTTTGGATTCAAACCTCCCGCCATCTCTCCCGCCATCCGCCATGTTGTGTAAGCTGCGCGAGCATGGTGCGCACAAGGTCGCCCAGTCGTCAAAACATTACCGAGTTCTTCACCCGCCACCGACCACAGCCGGCCCAAGTCAGTGATAGTGATAATTATAGTGAAGATATGGACTTATATGGACTTTGAGGGGTTTGACAAAAAGGGCCTGCAAGCCTCTGTGGTGGATAGTGATACAATTGATACAAGTGATACAGGTGAGGGCCAATAATCTGCCCTCTGATACAGGTGAGGGCCAATAATCTGCCCTCTGCCTCGGAACCAACCGCCCATCCCCGTGTGCCCAGCCATCTTTTCTACTAATGTAAGTGTTAGAAAACCTAATATTATTGATATTTCTCTTAATTATTAATTGTTTGTGCATACCATCATCAAGTTAAGATAATATTTTTACTACAACATAGTTGTGTGTCGTCAAAAAGTGGAGTTTGGGGGTCGGCCCGGACTCTACTTCAATTAATCCCATATGTTATGTTATTCACTTTACGCGTTCCTTACTTTCCGCGGCACCCTGTGGGTTACATTAACCGCGTAAAGTGACGGTTGACTGTATTGCATAGGGAAAATAAATTGCAGTTTGTCACAGTATCTCACCTGCTCTTGTAAACTTATTAAGAGTAATGTTGAAATGTACGAGTAACAATTAATTACCTATAAATATTATTTTTTCCTTCAGCTAATAGTGATATTTTTTGTGTTTTGCAGGTACGGTGTTTGGCCAGAGACAGCAACAGGTAATTGGTTCTAAAGTAAGGGTTATGTGTCTTTGCCTAGGGTAGTGGAGGATATACCAGGGTGCGGGTTGTAAGAACCAAGGGCCTGCCTAGCCAGGTGGTCGCCAGGAGAGGGTGTTCATAGGTCATGGTGCAGGGTGTGATAAAGAGTCCCGGGAACCACCTGTACTGTACGTGGTTATATTCCAGGCAGTTGTTGTGTGTGACAACTGTGTGTCTCTGCCATCAGTAATTCCCTTATGTTTGGAACAACTTTGAATTTTTTCGATAGAAAATGAAGTTGTAAACAGTGATAGGATAAAGAGAGGATGATACGTAAAACAAACTATGACCGTCTTGTAGAATATAGAAACAGCGGGAAGTTCGGTTGTGTAGAATTAAATAAAATAACATAATTTTTTCATTTGTTGTATATAAGA